>NC_044499.1:46320814-46583314 GCF_902362185.1 Chanos chanos | reverse complement strand
GATCTTGTCACGTATAACTGAGTGCGTTCTCTCTTTATCATCCTCATCGCAGATGTGTACTCCAGCCAACACGCCTGCGACTCCTCCAAACTTCCCAGACGCTCTCACGATGTTTTCTCGGCTCAAGGCCTCGGAAAGCTTCAGCAGCAGCAGCCCCGGCATGGCCTCCATGGCCACCTCTCCACCACCGCCCCCCGTCGGCTGGGGCATGACTCCACCCGTGCCCAGCCAACAGGGCTTATGGACTCAGGGGCAGCCGCCCACACAGCCCCACCCTCCCCCGGGCTGGCCCTCCACCGTTAACCAGCAAGCAGCCGCCGAACAGAAGGCCAGCGTCACCATGGAAGCGGAGAGATGAGGGCCTGGACTGTGTGGCCCTCTTCCCGCACTCACAGGGTGGACAGGGCAGGAGACGGGGGGGGGGGGGTGGGGTAAGGGTGTTGGGGGGGGGGGGGTGTTATGGGGTGCTCAGTTTTCTCTCTCTTCCCAAAATTTGAGGAAAGAGAGAGAGAGGTATACACAACCAATAAAAAACCAAGCAACACGGACAATTAAAGAAGGGGAGAGAGAAAAAAAAAAAACAGTACAAAGGTAATAAGAAAAATATAGAAAAAGAAACGCACATTATATTACTGAAAAAGAGAGCAACTGAAAATTTTCCTAGTTTGTTTTTTTTCTTTTGTTTTCCTTCATTAAAAGCATAGATAAATATGTATGGAACTAAAAAAAAAAAATCATCATGCCCACGGATTATTTCTGATATTTTCTGAAACATGGACTTATAAGACAACAGCTGTTTCTGCATTTTCTTTAAAAAACAAAAAAAAAAACAACTTTTTATCTGGTGTCCTTTCTGTGCTTACGGCCTGTCATTACGAGATTTGGCGTTGCATGAGGAGTGGAAAATCTGTTATTGCAATTTTTTAAATGAATGGTATTCATCACAAGCATAAAGTGTAGAGTGTGCAGTGAAGAACACACACGCACACCTACGCAAACGGCAATGTTCTTTTCCCTTCTCCCTACTGGATGATGGGACTCTGGACTCTGCTTACCTCACTGGTCACCTGACTCTTCAGCCAATCAGGGAATCTCACTAGTTGATAACAACAGGACATTTTTTTAAAACTCAAACCGGATTTTACATAATGCATCAGCTCTACTACTCCTCATTATGTAGTAACACATCATTGGTTTTTCTGTTGGAATGAGGCTAAATGAATTTGGACTGAAAATTTATACTGTTCCTGGCAATGATTGACCGCTCTGGATATTTTAAAATCATGTTTAGTATTTTATTTAAAGTGGTAAGGTGGCTGGTATGGGGAGGAATGATAAGACTGTTATTTCACGTTTTTGGGGGAGGGCAAATCAAAAAACTACAGAAAAACTACACAAAAATCCAGACTACTAGATATTTTTAAGCAGATTCGCCACTTTGCATGATGTATTCATATGTATACTATATTTTGTAGTTTCTTGCTTTTTTGGGGGGGAATTCTACATGATCTGTTTGTTTTGCAATTTGGTTTTTTGAGTATTTTTTTTTCTCTCAGTCCCCCTTTGGGTCCTTCAGAGAGGGTAACACAGAGAGAGAGAGAGAGAGAAAATGAGATATTTCACTATTCAAATTCAGGGTAGGTCTCATCCACTTTTCTATTGTCTGTTTATTTAAAAATGATAAAATCTAAAATATATATATATATATATATATTTTTAATGTCAATTGACCTTTTTCTCTGAGGATGAACACACACACACACAAAAATAATAATTTACATGAACCATTACTATTAGTAACTCATCAGAAATTTAACTTACAATATTCAGTGTTTTGGTTTATTTTCCATTGCAGCAATTTTCTAATCAAAATGTTTTTGGGATCACCGATTCTTAGATGGTTTTTCATGTATGTTTTCCCCCTGTATAACTGTATTGATACCATTCCCACAATATTTGTGGACTACCTGATAATTAACTTATCATTGTTTGTGTTCCTAAATAAATATTGTATGTCCAATGATCTGGCTCCATAGTAGTCCCTAAACAAAGGGTGCAAATTGTACTTTAATGCTTATGTTTTAAATGATGTTATTTCTCAGGGTGGGAAGTGTATATTGCAACAAATGCTAATGTGTTCAGAGATGGTAGAATTCATATGAACACTGACAGACATGATAAGTGTAAGTCTGTGATCTGTTTAGGTCTAAACCTAACCTTTCTCCCCTCACATTTTCAAGACAAGTATTTTTTTGGAATTAATCCATTCCCAGTGTAAAATCCCACATATTTGGGGAGGGGTTTTTTTTTTTTTTTGGGATCAAAGTCAAACCAATGCTAGTGTGACATTCCCTGTGCGAAAACTTCAGTTGGAAACGTTATCTTTGGACTGACTGTAGCTCAGTGTTTACTGGCATGGTTTTATCAGTGATAATCGTCATGGAGCTCTGTTTTAGATATACTGCCGTGTGAGATTCAGGCCGCGGGAAGTCAAAATCTGCTGATAAGTAACCTGACAGATAAAGCTGTCTTCGCCTTGATGCGTTCGACACGAAAACCGAACGAAAGTAAACAAACAAACAGCAGCTGATTCTACCACACAGCCCCCCCCCCCTCCCTTCTTATTACCAGCACTGAAAATGGTGCCAGGGTCAAAGAGTTCCTTTTCTCACGGTGTCCTCACTTCACCTCTAAACCAGGCAAATAAGAGGCGTGAAAGATGACAGAGGGAGCAAGAGAAAGACAGAGAGGGCGAGGGAGAGAGAGAGAGGGCAAGAGAAAGAGAGAGAGAGAGAGAGAGAGAGAGAGAGAAAGAGCAAGAATGAGCTTTTGATTCGGCAAGCTGCTGCCCGCTCAGCCGCTCCATCTCGCTCTCTCTCTCTCTCTCTCTCTCTCTCTCTCCCTGCCCTTCACGTCGTTACTGTTTACATGTTTCTAAGGGCGTGCACATGGAAACCAAGGCGCTGCCAGCTTGGCAAGAACACCCCCAGCTAGGCTTGCATGCTCAGGCAGGGTGTTTTGCCATTGCCAGGTGAACTCTAGTGTAGGCGCACACCCCTCTGGTTCTTTGAATCCTGCGCTGCTCCGCTGTGAATAGTACCACACGGTCTTCTCTGCATTCTGACTGTGTGCTGAACCTGAAAAAGAAAAAAAAAAAAAAACACACACGGTGCCACCAGCCCCCGACTCTGCTCCACAGTCCCGTTCATCCAGACTACACACTGCTCTCAGCTTTGGTACAATTATGTAAGGAGATAGATATTTTCTAGTTCTCTGGTCTGTGTTTACTTTATTGGGGACACACAGCTGGACTCTGGCGCAAAGTGTAGTACACAGTGCATGATATTTAAGAACACACACACACACACACAGACACACACACACACACGCGCACACACACACAGTCCCTGCTGGAGTGGATTTTGTGAGACATGGGGACAGTGGAGAGTGTCACAGAGAGAGAGAGAGTAAATGATGGGGGATTCAACTAAAGGAATGCATCAGCTGTGATTAAGTCAGTGAGAGCAGAGATTTGAGGTACTGCTATCAAGATATTACACTAGCACAGTGTGACTGCATTACGACTCCTTTTACAAGATTGGCTCAGCATTCGTAGCTCGGCCTTTGAATCAGTGCATGGGTATGAGTCAACAGGAAGTGTGTTAGAGGTAAGAAGTTTGAGGAGTGCCAAGATCACTGAAACCAAAAGACCATCACACACACGGACTGGGGCTGGGCTTTAGATGACTGCCGCACATGGCGAGGTTAGTTTGAAATGAAGAGTTTTGTAGTCTGTTGTCATCCAGACTCTTTCTAAACAAAAATGCCTAAGTTTGACCAGTCGTATTCAATTATTCGGAAAACCTCCGTCAATAGGCTTTGTTAGCTCTGACAACAGACTAAACACTTCGGAAATGGAACAACAAACTCCCCCACAATGGTTCTCCCCACCATGTCTCTGACAACACCCCCACCCCGAGCCTTGTTCCATTCATTTTTATTTTTTTTTTTGTTCACTGTTCTCAACTTTGTTAAGATGTGGTGAACGTTCACCACAACAAAACACATGTCCCCGTTACAGAATGACTAAGCTTGACTTTGTATGATGTAAAGTGACGGCTTTGCGATGATATTCCGTAATTAACGTGATGACACTGTGACAATACGGTTCAACTCTTCCATTATGCAGATACAGCTCATGCTACCATCAGTAACTGTGGGTGTCTCGTCTGCATGAGGCGGCAGGTCAGACCAGGGTAATGACTGCAGACTTAGAGAGCGAGAGAGAGAGAGAGAGAGAGAGACAGCGGGAACAATCCTATACATCTCTCCTAAACCCCGCCTCCTTGCGACTGACAACATTGAAGCTGATTTGCGCACATTCCCCTCCCCCACACGGACAGACTAACGCAGCCCCTCCCTCCACGGGCTGAAGACAGTATGCCCTGACTCGTAGCTGATTCCCACTACGTCACAGGCATACCAGCACAGAGTCTCCTGATTACCTGCAATGGTTCTGCAATCGCATCCCACACAAAAACCAGAAAAGCACGCTGTTTGATTTCTACCAATGAGTCTTCAGTTGTTATTATGAAAGTGTGAGATGAGTAGATATGATTTCAATTTCACTTATTTATCAATAGTCGTGATTTGATAGTTGTGTGTTTCAGAAGGGTCAGATGACGGAGGAGAGAGAGAGATAGAGAGAGCGAGAGAGAGAGAGAGAGAGAGAGAGAGAGAGAGAGAGAGAAGGAAAGAGAGAGGCACTAGAGTATCTGCATTGAAAAAGTCAGCATCAAAATGATCAAGCCCACATTGTCAGCAACTAGCTCACCAGTGTGAGGTTATAAAACAAGAACAAAATATATACATTGTTTTGGCCAGTATTGCAAACTTCTCCAGCCATTCTCGTTAGAATTAAGAACAAGTTTGTTAGCAAAGTGGTATTTTATTTTTGTTTTAAATGTTATTTTCTATAAGGACTTTTTCATTTCTGCACAATACTTTGTGCTAGGGCTGATGCTAAATAAAAAAAAAAAATGCGCACAGCTTTTCTGAAATGTACAACGATATTACGTCACGAGCGAGAAACATCTTTATAAAAAAAAAATGTTGACATGATTCTGTTGGCCTGGTCTGTTTTTATGCTCTAGTATGCTCTATGCCCCCCCCCCTCTCTCTACAGTTCACTGGCTGAACGTGCCCCTCCCACTGTGACATCATCAGCCCAGTGTCACGTTAAGCACATGTGCCTTCCTGCTGCTGAGCTCAAGTAATTCAGAACCTATGTGGAGGACATCAGTTATAGCTCAGATCATATATTCAGCTAGAGAGGAGAGAGAGAGAGCGAGGGAGAGAGAGAGAGAGGGAGAGAGAGAGGAAGAGAGAGAGAGAGAGAGAGAGAGAGAGAGAGAGAGAGAGAGAGAGAGAAAGACCAGGGCCCATGCTCTGAGGAAAAAGTTGGTCTTTCAACAGTGTTAGTAAGGGGACCAGACGGTGCCAGGGCTTGGTTTAGCTCTTTGAGAAAATACTGACAGAGGAGTGGGAGAGGAAGGAAAAAAAAGCACTAGATGGACGGGGAGAGGAAGAGAGAGGGAAGAAGTGCAGTGGAGCACATTGTGGCTGTCTGCTCTCCCATGTGTCAGGCCTTTCATTCCCCCCTCATTACTCACAGCAAACATCCAGCTGCTCCCACTGAAACGGGAAGTGCCTCTCAATGTTTTCATTCACACACTCACAGACATTCTCTGAGGCAGCGCACACGCGTACGTATACTAACACACACACACACACACACACACACACACACACACACAGGCACAAATGCACACGTGCACAAATACATGAACCCACTGACTCACCCAAATAAATGTGCACACAAGCACACTTGCAAAAACACACTCATATCTTCCAGCACACACACACACACACACACACACACACACATACACACACACACACACACATTTTATCAGGGCATTATAAAGAGGAGACCTCTTTTCGAGAGAGCATGTTTTAGCAGCAGCTCCCAGCAGCCATTAGTTTTGCTGGTTAATATTTCAGTGAGAGAGCAGCACACTTTGTTCAGCGGGATGGTTTAGAGCTGCTAACCACATGTCACAGACAGGCTGCCCACTCTGCTGCTCAGCCGTGTGCAAAGCTGACATCTAGGGGCAGTCTGACAGAAAAGCAACACAGAGAGAAAACATCATTTGTACAATCTCAGTGAAGCCCCCCCCCCCCCCCCCCCCTCCACTGGTGTACTTGACCAATGGAAATACACATAGTCTCTACTTGTGGCAAATTGCTTGTGGCGAATGACTTTTAAAGAGCTTCAAGTGATTCCACTGGAAAAGGCCTGTATTGTGATATGATTTCCTCTGGTATAATCCTCTGAAAACATTTTTTTTTTCTTCAACAAATATTCTTTATTTCTACAAAAGAGCCATAATTAGAAGCCAATTTATTCTCAGCATGTGAGGCTTGAACTGGTACACTGATCAAAATTTTTGAAACTCAATAATCCTTTGCACAGTTATGTAGCTGGCACACACATATCCATTACGGAAAAAAAAAACATGCTGTGTCATATTGATGAAAAGTCACACACATGCGCGCACACATACACACACACATACACATATACAGAGTTTGTTTGCCTCATACTATAACCCTGTAAGAACCGTATTACTACTGCCAAGTAAAAAAAAGTGATAGCAAACACATTTTCATCTGTTTTGCACATTGAAGTTGCTAACAAACTAAAACTCTATTCTGCCTTGTGAACTTTTACTGATCACACAGCATTCTACAGATTGTGATATGCCCCACTGAAAATTTAACTATGAAAATGCATTCAAAACTTTATCACGCATACTACAGTTGTCTTTTTAGTGTCATATGAAACATGTAAATTAACTGCGAGCGCAGGTTCTAACAACAGGGCATTTTGAAGGTTACTCAAATGGCCAAACATATTTTTGCTTCATTTATGGACTTAAATATATTGTTTCCTTGGTTTTATTGGATAAATGACTACTTATCACATTAGCTAACAAGGAGTAATATCACAGAAATATTCTACATACAAATTTTTCTTATATTATTTTTTTACTTCCATATTCAGTTTCATGCGTTACTGGAAAAGTCTATCCAAGCAATCGAAAATATGTAAACAAGTCTTCTGAAAAGCAAGCTTGTTTTGGAACAGATTATATTAAAAAAAGTGCAGACCACAGTGCAAACAAAGTGACCATCATTTTCTTAAAAAACCAAGTGTTTCCTGGACTGATAGTGGGATGTGACACACCTGTCCAAACTCGGAGTCACAACAAAGCATTTGGCACCCTGCAACGTAAAGAGGTAACGTACTAACATTTGAATGGATTGTTTTGCATGCCGTGCTACAATATATTTACTAATCGTTTTGAAAAATATCTGCACAAAAATGTGAACTTCAACTTTTTATGTTCATTGCGTCATTTTTGTTTTTCCCAAGAGGCAATATTTTAATCCATGCTCATGCGAGACACTTTTATTACACTTTAACGTATACGTCTACTACAGGTATGACTACAGAACAACTTTTCACACAAATGGATTTCATGGTTGGAGTTATTTTTACACTCATGCTTGAATACTTTCCCCAGTTAAGCAAAGCTTGGTGTTCTTCTGTAAATGAAAGTAGTCTAGTGAGTAAATACACATTTGAATGGAAAATGTATAGGAGATAGAAAAGGCAGATACTCTTGAGCCAACCCAGGATATTTCTTTGTGCCAGGATGTCGGTTCTACCTGGTGATCCAGAGCTGGACGAGCCCACCCGAGAACTTTGGCGCATAGTGTTCAGGAGACAGCAGCTCCAGAACCGACGGAACATTCTTCTAGAACTGCAGGAGTTCAGAAGGCAACACAACTTGATAGAGGGTACTCGGTCATTTGCATAGGAGCCAATTCTCAGTGTTTGATTCAAAGCAGATAAAAGAACATTTTTCTTATTTTCTTCCCTTTTTGCATTGTATATATCTGAAAGGAATAATGTTCTGTAAAAAAAAAAAAAATTGCAGTTCAGCTGTGGCAAGTCAATGATTTTGTACGATTAATCGGTTTGCATTCAGCTGCGAGACTGGTCACAAAGCCCTTTGACAATATATCTTCAGTTTTCGTTGTCCAAAATATTACATGTAACCTGCATAACAAGACTTTTTTCCTCTGTAGTGTTGCTGTTGTAATGCATTTGGCTCAAAGATTTATGGGTAAATCTCTCTGATTCTTTCATCCTCTTGACTGGTTACTAAGAGGGAGAGGGACCGGACGAATTGGCAAAGATAAATGAGGAGCTTCCAGTCTTGACGGACAAAGAGAGGGAACTTGTTCATAGGAGGTATTTCCAGGAAATCACACCTATCAGTAAGGAACATATTCAGAACAACATTTTATGCTGAAATTAAACTTTACTAAGCTTGAAGCTGTTCACTTGGGTGAAAAATGTGAGCGAGAACTCAGTTGACGCAGGCAAATTGAGTAGCAGGAAAGGAATATTCCAAAAGCACAGGGCATTTGACCAATGCAAGTTTAGTTGGTACACAGTAAACCTTTTTTATTAACTGTTGTTTTGTAACACAGACATTCACGTGGGCTGTGTATGCACACATTCATGTATTTAGTAAGGACAAGCATTCCAACACTCTAAAAAAAGACTCAGTTGGGTTTTTTTGTCCTTTTTTTCTTCCTTTTCAGCTAATGTTCCCGTCTCTGATATAGATTCATCAGGTAAGGAATCAAGTTCACCCTTGTCTAACTAATAGCTTACAGGCATGATTGTCTCATAAAGCAATGCTATGCCTTGTGACTGAAATAGAGTGTGTTTCTAAATTTGTGATAAACTGCGCTGTCTAGTGTTTTAACCACTAATACATAACGCGAGTGTGACATTTTTCTTTTGTCTGTCACGGTTAAGTAATGTGGTAATTTGACGATAATAACATCTCTAGATCTGCACCCTGGGACATCTGTAAAGCCACAAGAAACAAATGTTCAAGGAATATACGTTCTTCCTCTAGTCATCCCAAGGCAGACTAAGGATGCCTCAGGTGAATTTTGTTTGAAGAGGTTCCACAAACAACCACGTATTGATTTAGAGGTGAAATATTTTGTAATCAGTTAGAACATCTGTGATGATTTGATTTGTTTGATTCTGGGATCCACTTCAGAAAACCCGCAATCCGAGGATCAGCCAACAACAGCAGAATCCGGTCCAGGTAGTCTGGTCTGTGCGCTGTGTTGTTCGTTAATTTGACTTAATATACGATACAGAGCCAGAGAAAGTTATGATGTCAGCTGCGTTTATCTTTTTTTCAGAGATGTTAGCGATAGATTTGGAAATGCTGTCTCTGGACTCCGCTACCGTTCGCTGTCCAGCATGCCAGCAGTTCGTCACCACGGAAACACATCGCAAAGTGGGATCTACCTCCTTCATTCTGTGTTTCTTATCAGCAACAGTGGGGTGGGTCTTTTTCCTCTACCAATCTTCCTTAATGTAATACCACTTGGTTTATGCAGAATTTCTACACCTCATTAACAAATATTTTAAAACATGTCTAATTACATCGGTCAGTGAATTCAAACAATTCAATTCTAGATCACATGCGTACTGTTTGAATTCACTGACTGATGGTTCTCAACCCAGGTCCTAAGGGCCCCCTGTCCTCCATGTCTTTGCTTTAACCCTTCATCATCACAGTTAATTGAGCTAATCGAGGGCTTGATGATTAATTGATCAGTGGAATCAGATGTGTCAGTCCTGAGCTTAAAGCCCTCGATTAGCTCAATTAACTGCGATAATGAAGAGTTAAAAGAGAGACATGCTGGACAGAGGGCCCTCAAGACTGGAGTTGAGAACCTCTGCTGTAGGACATGAGCTAGCCTGTTGTGTTATGGTTAGTAATTCCAGAGGTAGGATGTTATTTAAAATGCTTGGCACAGAGTATAGTATTTTATAGTATAGTATAGTATAGTGTTATTGGATGCTGATCTTTTTTTTTTTTACTGGCGTATTCCTGATTAGTCTTCCCCTGTGGTAGGTGTGTGGCAGGGTGTTGCTTGATCCCTTGCTTTGTGGACTACTTCAAAGATGTTCACCACACATGTCCGTCTTGTAAGGCTGAAATCAAGCGGGTTAGCAGGCTGTGAAGGATCAGTAAGTTTCAGTCTTCTCCTGAAACATGTTCGGATACTGTGCTGTGTTCATCAGGCTATCTGCAGTTTTTTTGTTTGTTTGTTTTGTTTTATATTATACGAAGTCTGACATCATTCGAGAGCACAACTGTACATGAGAGATAGTTTGGTACTGCTGTGACTGGTAGTAATGTGCAAATGAAGGGATTACTACAATAAGGCAGTAAATGCTTGCCCTCTCACTGACAGTAGCACTGGGTTGCTTATTGATGAGAGGGAGCAATGTGTTGGTTTTTAAGGGGGTTTATGTAAATACATTTTTTTTTTTATGACAACACAGGGCACAGCTGTACTCATGAGCGTTGAACAGTGCGAGTTTCGCACAAATGCAGGAACAATGTATAAAAAGAATCATGTAAATTTGTACACTTTTCCTTTGTGTGACCTCACTGTATTTCAGAATATCCATCATTATGTGAATAGTCCACTGTATTAACCCAATAATGTTAATATGGAAACTTACTCCATTGCAAAATGTGCTTCTTATGAAATGTACATGACTTTAAATCAAGATCAGAAAGAATATCCTTGTGGTCCGCTTTTCTGCTGCGTAAAAAAAAAAATTCAAATCAACTACAAGTTTTCTTCCACAATACATCCAATTTTATTAACACATAACAGCATATATATATTTATATCTTTAAAACTATTCACAAAATAGAGCTCATGGATGCACCAAACATGTATAAAAATACGTATTACATCCATTCATTTATGTACACAATGTGCAAAATGTATGGCATACACATGATTATTGATCCTCTGTTGTTGTTCTTGTTTTTTATTTATTTATTTTTTTCTCCGCCAGAGGATGTAAGTGGCAGAATCAATGTGTCTATATTGCCCAGTGTAGAAACAGCTACTGTATCTTACCTTGACAACGTAAATTAAAAGAGCATGATTGGGCTGGCTGAACCTTTTCATGAAATCAAGCTGGAGTGTTATTCATTTATTTATTTATTTAAAATGTACGGAAATCCCTGGCTCTGATAAATGAGACTCACACAGCTGGTAACTAATTCAAATTAAAAATTAAGATCTCAGCTTGAATTATCCACTGAAAAAATGCCAATAGTGTTTTCCCAATGTTTAGATAAATTTGGGCTCTATACAAAACTGAGATGTAAAACCAAGGCAGTGTATTGATATTATGTCTGACATATACTGTAAACAGTATGTCGACCTATACCACATGCAAATTTGCGAACTTATTGCTTAAGTCTCTCTACACAACAGGTACGCTGCTGCGAGAAGGATAGTAGCTTTATGAATGTTATATAACGATACAATTCACTTTTTAAAAATGAAAAAACCCACACTTCATGGTTTTTGCAGATTTAGTGTAGCTGGCCACAAAAAAACCCCCAAAAAACAAAACAAACCCCCCCTAAATTTAAAGACTATAAACAAAACACAAACCTTCTTTGTCTTTCTTGACGGTTAGCAAAAAAAAAAAAAAAAGAAAGAAAGAAACACATTCTTGAAGGACATTTTTCATGTTTGCTTGGCCTCTTTGGTAACCCTTACAGCTTAGCGATGCTTCCTGGATAAAGGTCACGTCAGAACACACATACAGACCTTGGGCCTCTGCAATTACTCCAGCCTTCTGCATGTCTCCTGTCAAGCTTGTCCCAAAAGGATTCACGAAATCTCACAACACAGCATTACGAAACGCACACGAGCAGAGGACGCCTGTTCGATCAAATCTGTATTTGGCATGATTCCTACGCGTCAAGCTGAAGAGGCCATAACTGGTCAGTTTGTAGACCAAACAGTACAAAGCCTTTAACAGAAGCAGAAACTGAGATTAGCCCTAAACATTACCAACGCTGATCATAAACCCCTACGCCAAGAACAACAACTAACGAACTATGGCATATATACAGTTAACAAAACTTTCTTTAAAAAACATAAAAGAAAAAAAAAATAAAATAAAATAAAGGTGCTTTGACATTGTGCGACTGTTTAAATCATGATGAACAGTTCATCACTGCAGTAAAAAGTGCCATACATCCTGTATTTTATCATACAACATACAGCTTTCACTGATACATTTGGATTAAATTCCCTTTGGATTAAATGTAACTGGGTTGCCGTGATATTAATAAGAGTGAAGTTACAGGCCAGCAGACTGGATATTGCCTGTGCGTTAAAGTGAGAACCATGTCACTACGCCCAAAATCAGGGCACAAAACCTTTTTTTTTTTTTTCTCTCTTTTTTTCGCTTGGACATGTTGAAAATGACAAACATTCTTGTGGTCCATCTGAATAATAAAAAAAATCTGCTTTAAAAAGCATATTTATGAAGCTGCTCTGTTTAAAAAACAAATCAATTTCAATGTTTGGTCTGTCACAAAAAATGAATTATTTAGTTTGTTTTACACATACAGGAACAGACACACACAAAAAAGACAAGACACAGGATTTAAAAACAAGAAAAACTCAATTGAGACAGTTTTTTTTTTTTTGGCTGACACATTTTTCATATCTAAAAACTTGAGATGAATCATTTTGATTACCTGCATGCTGCCAAAACACTTCTTCATGCCAATCAAATTTATATACATTTGTTGGCAAGGGTTTTTTTTTTTTGTGTTCGTTTTGTCCAAAATTCATTTTCATGATAAAAAAAAACAAAATAACAGATCATTCCTCCAAAACAAGACATAAAAAAACAACACGCACACACACACACACACACACACACACACATAAACACATATAAACACAGACATCAACAAGCAAGGGTGCAGTGCCATAGACAGAGACACAGAGACAGATTAAAAAAAAACAAAAAACAAAACACTTGAACGCTGTGCAGAAGAAAAAAAAAAACCCCACACACATTGAGAGGGCAAGGACGATGCCTATTACTAACGTCTCTGCAGAAATCTCTGCAGACTTACTCTTCAAAACACTACTTCAGTTAAAGGAATGAAGGCAGAATAATACTGCGGGGGGGGGGAAAGTAGACACACCCAAGTTGATCTTTGGCTCCCTTAATGATATACGCTTTAAAGCTGCCATCAATACATACAATGCATGTTTAGGGTTTTCTGAGCTTGTTAACCACATACAAATGGCCTGTGCTCGTAAAGGCCGGTGAAATATCGACGGCAAACTCAACGGTCTATAATCACAACACCACAAGAAATCTATCTACATCATAGTGCTTCGTTTCACTAATAGAACGGCCGACTTGTTAAGCGCCGGCCGGGTTGTCGGAGTCATTTTGTGAAGATTAAGCTCGTTCAGAGAGGAGTGTGACTTACAGAGGGATAAGTCCATGGCTTCAAGAAGAAAACATGTCACAAACTTGGCATGACAGTACACAGCACACACCAACAGAGCACCATTGTATTGGAAAGCATACAATGCAGTCAGTTTCATGGAGACACACCCCCTCACAGTATAGTACACATGGTCTAAGTCCTAAAATGACTAGAGCTATGGGTTGGTCCACCTGACCGTGTTCTAGACTTACACCATCTCTTTTCACAAGACAGCTGCAGGCTGTCGCTCTTTATCTCTGTCTCTCTCTATTTCCCTTTCACACACACACGCACGCACGCACGCACGCACGCACATAATCAACTTTCTACAGAGCTAAACATCACAATGGCCTGTACAGACTGTATCACAAACAGATTTTCCACTAAAACCTGTAAAAAAAAAAAAAAAAAAAAGGAAAGAAAGAACTTAAAGAAATCTACTCAAAACCTGGTATAAAGTATTTACACAAACCCTGGATTCAACCAAGGCTGCTCTACACTGGAAACAGTCCATAGCCAAACCACTTTTAAATAAAACCCAAAAGAAACCAGTCCTCATTACAATCCCTTTTAAGCAGAGCATATAAAAGTTCGTCAGCAAAGTGATCTGCATTGTCATGCAATAAACACAATTAAAGTCACTTCAAAATCGAGAAAAAAGAAAAAAAAAAAAACAACAACACGGAAAAACATGGTGTTTCTTCTTCAAAACAAGTGATATGGTTAACACCCCCCCGCAACTCTTAGGCTTTTACATGTTATAGCAAGCTGTTCCTGCACTGTGATAGAAAGATACAGTAAAAATATACAGTCTGAGAAAGCTGTGAGATTAGACTGTGATTAACACCCCCCCCAAAAAACAAAACAAAAAAAAAAAACACGGTCTGAGACAGCTGTGTTCTGACTGTGTTAACAAATACAGTCTGAGAGAGCTGTGTTCTGACTGCACTAACACACACAGTCTGAGAAAGCTGTGTTCTGACTGTGTTAACACACACAGTCTGAGAAAGCTGTGTTCTGACTGCATTAACACACACAGTCTGAGAAAGCTGTGTTCTGCCTGTATTAACACACACAGTCTGAGAAAGCTGTGTTCTGACTGCATTAACACATACAGTCTGAGAAAGCTGTGTTCTGACTGTATTAACACACACAGTCTGAGAAAGCTGTGTTCTGCCTGTATTAACAAACACAGTCTGAGAAAGCTGTGTTCTGCCTGTATTAACACACACAGTCTGAGAGAGCTGTGTTCTGACTGTATTAACACACACAGTCTGAGAAAGCTGTGTTCTGACTGTGTTAACAAATACAGTCTGAGAAAGCTGTGTTCTGACTGCATTAACACACACAGTTTGAGAAAGCTGTGTTCTGACTGCATTAACACACACAGTCTGAGAAAGCTGTGTTCTGCCTGTATTAACAAACACAGTCTGAGAAAGCTGTGTTCTGCCTGTATTAACACACACAGTCTGAGATAGCTGTGTTCTGACTGTATTAACACAGACAGTTTGAGAAAGCTGTGTTCTGACTGTTAACACAGACAGTCTGAGAAAGCTGTGTTCTGACTGTGTTAACAAATACAGTCTGAGAAAGCTGTGTTCTGACTGCATTAACACACACAGTTTGAGAAAGCTGTGTTCTGACTGTGTTAACACAGACAGTCTGAGAAAACTGTGTTCTGACTGCATTAACACATACAGTTTGAGAAAGCTGTGTTCTGACTGTATTAACACACACAGTCTGAGAAAGCTGTGTTCTGACTGCATTAACACACACAGTTTGAGAAAGCTGTGTTCTGAGTGTATTAACACACACAGTCTGAGAAAGCTGTGTTCTGCCTGTATTAACAAACACAGTTTGAGAAAGCTGTGTTCTGACTGTGTTAACACACACAGTCTGAGAAAGCTGTGTTCTGACTGCATTAACACATACAGTCTGAGAAAGCTGTGTTCGGACTGTATTAACAAACACAGTCTGAGAAAGCTGTGTTCTGCCTGTATTAAGACACACAGTCTGAAAAAGCTGTGAGTTTAGACAGTGTTTTAACAGACATAGTCTGAGACAGCTGTGAGTTTTTGACTGTGGTTTAAAAGAAAAAAAAATGGACTGTGAAAGCTGAGTCAGACTGCAGTAAAGCACAGACAGTTTGAGACAGCTGGGAGTTCAGACCACAAAAAAAAAAAAAAAAAGAAAAGAAAAAAATTAAAATTAAAATATAACCCACACACACAGAAACTGTCTGAGAAACTGCGAGTTCAGACTGTGACGTCTGACGGTATGAGGTACATTAAGTTAATTGTACTACGTTCTAAGTGCAACACAGCCTTTGTGTATCTGCTTTATAAAGAGGTGCCCAGTCTGACACACTGAGGGGAGTGACGATGTGGAAATAAAGACCACAGAGATAAAAAGGGGTCAGTGTTCTAAGCCTTTGCTCAAATCTGTGCAAAAAAAAAAAGAAGCAATTTATTCATAACATGCTCTTCGTAATCTGGGTAGCTGTTTCCATGGGTACGCAATCTTAGGTGGAGCGTAGGTAGTTGTCTGTTTCAACAGCTTTGTGAATGATGGTGTATGGCACGTGATTGCAAGTGCTGTGATTCAGCAGAATTCGATCAACTTGAGAGCAGTCCCCTCTCCACATGGCACAAATGAAGAGAGAATAAAATCAGGCTAAAGCCAAAGGCAGCCCATGAAAAAGTCAAATCTTCCTCAACCAGTAACTCCATACCACGACATTAGGCTGCTCCATGAAGACCGCGACAGTTAGGACCACGGCCCGTACTGTGCGTCCTGGTTCTAGCTGCCTAGGGCTAGGACTGGAGGCGAACGCACACACCCTTGTGCTGTCTCAGAACATGAGGACAGTATCATCACAGGCTACACTGAGTTCCTCCTCACAACCTCTAACACTCAGGATGGAATTTAATCCAAATTTCCCTTCTTTCTCTATCCCAGCATACACTGCAAGTCTGGGCACAGGACTAGTGCATGTGTGTGTAATTATGCGTGTGTGTGTGTGTGTGTGTGTGTGTGACTGAGAGAGAGAGAGAGAGAGAGAGAGAGAGAGAGAATGAGTGTTTGTGTGTCCATGTGTGTTTGAACAAGGAAGGGGGTTCAGTCCCAGTGCAGCTGAAGATCTTGTGTGTCCAAGAAGTCTGAGGCGATGCCCAGAGGGTTTAGTGTTCCTATGGGCCCAGGCATGGTGATGTCCAGCCACTCCATATTGTCCAGGCCTGCGTCCTGCAGGCTGAAAGCCGAGGAGGAAGAAGAGGGGACAGGAGGGTCACTGAAGCTCAGCTCCGACGTGTCCATAGGGGAGTGGGGCTGATCCAGGAGCTGGCTGTGCAGCTCTTCCAGCAGGCCCAAAGTCCGCGGCTCAGACCCGGACTCCCCCACCAGTGTACCCTCTAAAAGAGCCTCCAGCTGGTTGTCAGAGGCCAGGGAGGCCAGACTGGGCATTGGCTCCACGTTGAGCACTGGCAGCGGGGCCGTATGCACCTGGGCTGGGGGTCGCGACAGGACTGTGTTGACAGGCAGGGTGGTGATGCTGGCAGTAACAGGCATCATCTTAGAGACAGAAGAAGGATCCTGCTGGCTAAACGGAGTGATTTCTGTAAAGATAAAAAAAAAACAAAAAAACAATCTTGACAACGAACACAGTGTGAATGCACTTCAAGAAAAATAAAGACCACAACTGACAGGACATTTAAAGATCATTTTTCTGTGAGGAAAAAGCTGCCGCTTAAAGTCTCCAATATGACCATAAATGAAAGAAAAGCAAAAATAGAAGAATCGTAGAGTTTCAAAAATCATCAGTCATGTAACATAACCAAATGTTCGGTGTTGCAAATCCATGTGGTAACGTAGTGTGTAATAAAACAATGACAACATGCAGACATTTCCTTTTACAAATCACTAAACAAAGAGTTTCCACTATCTCCAGCAGCGGATACGGGACACCGTCCAAATGTCTGACATGAGCCGACCCATACGCATGTCATTCATTGGTCAGTTGGTCACGGTCCAAGTTGACGACCACTGTCAGCCAACGAATGCAGAAGGGCCAGATCGGCAAACAAGGACCTCTCTGATGTTTGTTTGCATCACTGCAATTTCATTTGCCTACATAAAACTTGCATTATGCTACACTAGAGATTTATTGATATCTGAAAAGTATTTTGATGGATTTCTGAAGAACATTTGGATCCTTCTGCTCCCTGATCACTTTCCGTCGTTTTTGAAGAGGCTATCTATTTTTTGGCAGCAGCTAACTCTTAACAGAAGACACGGCAGTAAAGCCAAAATAAGGTTTCCAATTTACTCCTTTTATCCTTTAAAGAAATACCGACAATTCCGGCCAGCAAGCCTTCAGTCTGTTCACTCGCACGGACAATCCTATGTAAGAATATCTGACTACTACATTGACTGAAACCGCTCTTATTATCTCCACGCTAAAAGCATGCGTCAGGAAATGAAAAGATCTAACCTCCGCTTTCAATGAGGATGTCAAACAGATCATCCATTTGCTGACTCGTCGCCGTGGGAACCTGTATCCACAAACGAAAGAAGACAATTTTCACTGAATGAATTACTTTTTTTTTTTTTTGTAAGCGTACACATAACGATTTCTCTCTTATTCTCTCATTAATGAAGAGGTTAGCGTTAAGACTGGTCACCTGTGAGACAGCAGGGTTCTGCAGGCTGCGTCTCTGCCTCACCGCCTCCTCATACTGGGGTGGCTCTTTGTTCTTTGGAGCCTGGCTGAAGGCAGAGGGCTGCAGGATGAAGCTGGGGGGGGGATGCGACGGGGACTGGAAGAAAAAAACAAAACAAACAACATTCCTTCACTGTGCTCGACGGATTCAACCAGACAAAAAAACCCCAAAAACGCTAGCAGCAGCTACGATAATCCATTACTCTGGGGTTTAACGGCATGCCGCAGAGGAAGCGGAAAAGCTGGGTTACCACGTTCAGAGGTCCGTTGGCGAGGCTGGATGGACCTGGGGAGGTCCCGGCTGAGGCTCTGTTTTCTGGGGAGCTGCTGAGGAAACACTGAGGCATGTCAGGGCCTGCTTTGTTCTCATTGGTGGGATGTTGGAAACCGGACCCAGTGTTGGTACATACAGGTAGAGTCTGTATGAGAAACAATGAAAAAGTCATGAAAATGATAAAAAAAAGGCAATAATAATAATAATAATTATTATAATAATAATAATCTCAGGATAGAGTGCTTTTGCTCAGTGTCCACGTTAAGTGCTGTTATACCCCCCCAACCGAATTCTCTCTGGGTTGTTTTGAGACCAGCCTTGTTTGGCACGCACAGGGGTCACCTCAGGTGACAAGTGGCTCTGCGCTGGCAGGCGTGTGCCATGCAGAGCTGTCAGTGAGAGCGTTATCAGCTCATCACCAGCACTGTGCTCTGGTTACAACAGCTGTGCCTAGGGACTGCAGCCAGACTCCTTTCTTAATGAGATTGGAATGGGCATCCATCTTCTGCTGCTGCTCACATAGCCCAAGCACAAAGTCTTCCTGCCAAATGCAGGTCCATCACTGTACAGTCTGTGAGCAGGGCCAGTACCAGGACTGTCTGCAACTGCTGATGAATAGCTTCCTTCTGCCACAGCAAGACCAGACTAGACGATCACAGAGCCTCCAGATAAAACTATCCCTAAGTTGCTTTGATCACTCTCCCAGACACTGATCTATTTCCATAGCTCGGATTCCAACCAGTTATTCAATAGCACAATTCTTAATCCGTGTTCTCGAGCGAGAAAAGGCTAAAATAATAAACAAAGATGATCAAGCGTTGAATGTAACATCGCTTTCGAGGCAAAAACCCAAACCGCTCCGTTTCCCGGAAGAGGTGATTATACACATCAAGGGTCGTGCTATTTGAATCAGTTATTTATACGATGTGAACTGATGGGAGCTTTACCTGCATCATGTGGTTGTGACCGATGAGCTGCTGCGGGGAGGAAGTCTCTGCTTTGGCAGGCTGGAGCTGAGCAGTGGAGGTCTGGATAATTCCTGGACCTGGATGAGAGACTGCAGCCTGAAGCACAGGCTGTTTAAACAAAAGTCAGCCCGGTAAACATTAGGTCCGTGCCACGACGCTACGATAATATGTCGTAAATTAACCCTAATGTCGGGTTGGAAAAATGTCAGCCAAGACGAAAACAAAAAAAATCAAACAAAAAAAAAAAAACGATGATTACAACTTTAAACGGAAGTACAATTTTTTTGGCCACCGTACCTGCAGTTTGACGTTTGCGCTAGGCAGCTGGATGGTAGTGGCGTTGTTGGGCAGGGACACCGGCAGCAGGATCTGGGTGCCACCGTGCTGAGCAGTCAAGACAGTTTGGGGCTGCCCGAGAACTTGGGACACACCCTGATGACTGATGAAGAACTGGGGCACAGGTGTAGCAGTCACTTGGGCGGAAGCGGTATCTTCCAGTTTCACCACCGTGGGGGAGGTATGGGCGCCCGACACGCAGTTCGGCGAGGCAGCGCCCTCTGTCTTCACGGAGGCCAGCACGGAGGCCAGGCTGCTACAGTTCGGGGAGGTGGCGACGGCGGCGTTCTCTGCCGGCGAAGCTATCTGCCCGCACCTCTTCTCGACCTCTAATTGCATCTTCAGCTCCTCCACCAGACGCTGTTCCTGCTCCAGCTTCCGGAGCAGCTCCTCGATCTGACGCTCCTTTTCATGCAAACGCCTGTCCTTTTCCTCAGGCACCGCCTGGCCGGAGCCACCGCCTTGGGCCTCGGCTTGGCCCTCCGCACCCCTGGAGTCCTCTCTGCTCTGGAGATCTGAGGGGACCGGAGACACTGGGGGCGTGGAGCTCATGCTCTCTGCTGCCCTCTGCTGGACAGGTGAGACAGCTGAGGTTGTTGTGGACACCTCCATGGGTGTTCCGCTGGTTGGCAGTGTGTTTGGGCCGGAGCCCAAACACACGGCAGCGCTAGAGCTCTCCTGGAAAGGCTTGAGTCGTTCGATGAGGTCGGTTTTTGTGCCAGACACAGGAAGGCCACGTAACTTCAACTCCATTTTCAATTCTGCCACCTGGAACACCACAAAATAGACCCGAAACAAGATGTAAGAGAAATGACCAAATTTAAAACACGATAATCTATTCTGCTTCTGTGCGACTCTAGAGCCCCATTCTGCCAACATGTCCACTTGTCTTTCCAGCTAATTTTCACTCAGTCATTTTCACTTCTTATATTAAGGATCATAACTACACACAAGAATCATAACACACCATTTTTCTGGTAACATACAAAGCTCAGTTTCCATTCTTAAGTTACAATCTGAATTCTGTGATTTTGGGTGTGTGACTAAAACAGAATTTATTGAAAGAACGAATTTTACTTCTGTGTGTGTGCCTTAATGTATAATTCATCACCAATCCTTCTTCAGGGCACATGAGGATTTACAGGACATAATTATTTAACCTAGTCTGTAACTGTAAAAAAGCCCATAATCACCTTCATTTCCTCCAGATTGGCTGGTAAGGTACCTGCCTTACGGTTGGTAACAGTGTTATTTGGCCGCACTGTCGCGGCCGTAGGCAGAGACACAACAATAGACGTTGGCAAGCTATTGGTGTTGTTAATGGCTACTGTGGCACTGTTGTTCTGACCTTCCAACATAGGCCTGGGGAGGAAGCACAGAAGAGGAAAATCTGTCAACACCACGGAGGAAACGATTTCCTCCCTCCGAAAGCTCTCGTTCAATAAACACGCTCGGCACAGAACAATGCAGAGGCAGGACAAGAAACGCCAAAGTCAAAATAAACCTCGCAAAGGCCGAAGAATAACATCATCAACATCCTGTCATTAACACGTATCACCAAACAGGATTTGTTAGTGGAAACTGGGTAATGGTCCTGTGGACCATTGGCAACAACAATATTAGTGTCTGCGGATATTTTCCAGTTTGAAAAGAATTCACACAACCGCATTCTACGCACAGTTGACGGCTTACATCCCTGACAAATCCTGTAAGGGCTTAACGAGTGTATGAATGAAGTCAGACAGGATAAAGATGGAACGCAGATGGCTAAAGACAGCAGCACTCTATACACTAGAACAACTGGGACAAATGACACCATGGTCTCCAGAGACAGGTACCGCAATAGCACACAGCTAAAGAGAGAGCGAGAGCAAGAGAGAGAGAGAGAGAGAGAGAGAGAGAGAGAGAGAGAGACAAAGACAGAGGGAGAGAGAGAGAGACAGACAGACAGACAAATAAAGAGAGAGACAGAGAGAGAAAGACAGACAGACAAATAGACAGAGACAGAAAGAGAGAGACAGAGACAGAGAGGGAGAGAGAGAGACAGACAGACAAATAGACAGAGAGACAGAGACAGACAGACAGACAAATAGACAGAGAGAGGGAGAGAGAGAGAGACAGACAGACAAATAGACAGAGAGAGCGAGAGAGAGAGCGAGAGAGAGAGAGAGAGAGGGGGCGTACTTGAGGGGAGCAGGCAGGATGGTCTGGTAGTTGTAGTGCTGCTGCTGCTGTTGGCTCAGGATCTGCAGCTGCAGGAAGAGCTGTTGTTGCTGTAGTAACCGTGCATAAGAAGAGTCCATATGGGTCTCGTTGGGTTCCTGTTTCTGGTCCGGAGGAATATACTGATGGTACTTGAGTTTCTTCACTCGCGGCTTGGCCTCCTTGCTCTTCTTGCTACGGCTCTTGTCGCTTGGTACTTTGGGCTGGCTTTGCTGTGAGACAGAGAGAGAAAATTTTGACTATCAGTACTATTGCGAAAAGCAGGGAACTGCTGAGACAGAAGATTCAAAACAAGAACCCCACAAACCAAGACCTTGACACTGAGAAAAGTTTGAATATACAAAATGGGTGGTAAATCCCAGTGGTTTGACCTCTCTAATAAAACAATGCTTTTCAACACTAAGTTTGTGGGTATACAAAATTATATCTCATTTACCTTGACCAGTGTAGGCCCAGGCTTTGAGGGAGGTACAGTTGTGACTGGTGTGGGCGGGGCTGCTGAAGTGTTGACTGATTGCTCATTGGTGGAGAGAGGTTTAAGGAAGTCACTTGGAGCCTGTGTTACTGGAGGACAGTGCTATGGAAACAAAATTGGACACATTAACCTTAACAGCAAAGACATTGATCCTACTGAAACAACACCACACTGGCAAATTCCACGGATCATTTAGCAAATGCAGGAACAGGAAAAGGAGCTAATAAGATGATTAAATCATATGTACTTATAGAGCTCGTTTCAAACCTGGTTTAACATGGATAATTCTGCTCAAGCAATCTCAGGTAAGAGTGAGACAGTGTACCGTCAGTAAATTGTTGGGGAGTGGAGAGAGGACCTCCATGGCTCGGGCCTCTCCAGGGGAGGAAGCTGATCCCTGGGACTCCTGACTGGCAGGCTGCTCAGGGGAAAGGGCATCACCACTGTCCTCGTCAAACATATAGACATCCAGGGTTTTAGGGTACTGCATCTGACCATCTATGGCGTTAATGAAGTGAGACAGAACAGAGCAAGAAACAAGACATTAACATTAACAGGACATCAATGTTTTCTTTTTTTTCTGTCCACAATGCAGACCTAAGGGTCAGTGGAAGAGTTTTATTTGTCTTTTTTTCTTTTTGACCCTTTATAGTGATCAACTGCTTATATGGATCAAAAGGCTTGGGACAGAATCATTCCTATACAAATACAGAACTGTGTAATTCGCTTATAGTAATCATATAGTGTTTTGGGTCTTTTTATACATGACAACATATGGGAAAAAAATTAAAACTACAGTAATTCTTTTCTTTTCTTTTTTTTTTTAAACGTTACTTTGATGGGCCTACTTTGCCTCGTGGTAACCCGTCTGCGTTCAGCTAGCTACCCGAGGCTAATGCTGCATACACAGAAATCATGACGGGAAAGAGAAAGTCATTTTCTCTCAGTGACATATGTAGACTCATCAAAGCTTACGACAAACTGCTCAAAACGAGACAATGAGATGCAGCAGGGAAACTTGGTCTTCCTCAGAATATTTTGACGTCAGTTTGACGTCAAACTCTGCTACCAGTTCGCCATTGATAGCCAACAGTTTATTTTCAGTTCTGTTAAAAAATTGAGAAATGCACTGTATTTTTTTTAAACCGCACAATACTTTTATATTTTAGGCTATAGCCTAATTATAATTTGAACTACAGTTACTCACTCACTATCTAAGCTGCTTATCCTGATTAAGGTCGCGGGGGGGGGGCTGGAGCCCATCCCAGCACTCATAGGGCAAAAGGTGGGGAAACACCCTGGACAGGTTGCCAGCCCATCACAGGGCAGACACACATACGAACACACTCACATTCATACCTAGGGGCAATTTAGTGTCTCCAATTCACCTAACCTGCATGTCTTTGGACTGTGGGAGGAAACCGCAGCCCCCAGAGGAAACCCACGCAGACACGGGGAGAACTCCACACAGAAAGGACCCTGGCCGCCCGGAATCAAACCCGAGACCTTCTTGCTATGAGGCGACAGCGCTACCCACTGCGCCACCATGCCCACTGAATTACAATTAGCTGTACTGTATTATAGTGTATTTGAATTATACAAAGTTCAGTAATTTAATTTGTACAGTATGGTGCTGTACTTTGAAAAGCGTTTGAAACAGCTGTACTGATTTGACAGAAATTCGGTAAATGGCGACGCTGTCCGTTTCACTACTTTATATTCATGTAATAAATATGGAAATGTCAATTAGACGGTAATCTGCATGAGAAATAAAGAAAAAAAGAAAAAAGAAACGGTTATATTGATCATCCACTTATAGTGATCAGCTTCATCTGGAAAAACAGGGTCACTCCAAGCGGTTTCCACTGTATTTAAACGTACGCCGCACTGTCTGGGCTCTTCCACGTCGGTCATTCTGAAAAAGCTGTGCTATCTGGCGGTCAGGATCCTCACGTCTCGTGACCGAGCGGCCGAGGAGCGGTATGACAAAACGGCGTTTGGACAGTCACGGTCTAACAAAACCCGTGTTTACCGATGATTGCTTCTTTCACGCTGGAGTCCACGGGCAGGATGTTCTTTTCCACCAGCTCCATGGGCCCAGGTCGTTGAGCAATCTTCTCGTTGAGGTCGTCGGCCAGACGAGCTCTCTTCAGCTTCAGCTGAGTGGCCTGCAGTGATGGCTCAGCGTGGGTTTCTGAAAAACCACCCACACATTTCACAAATAAACCCCAGAGTCATCAACAAAACCTACTGCTATAAACAAAAAAAGGCAACCGCCAAACTAACACTACCGCAGCCACACGAACGCAATAAAACAATATGCAACATGAACTACGCAGTGCGTTCAGAAATTAATTGCTGATGATAAGAACACGAACTGCATTAGACGACTCTGATATACTGTCAGTTAAAAATACACTTTTTAGATAGGACAGAATCTCATCATTTGGGACTGACACAACATTTGACAGCAAGTTACAATGTGTTTTCAATCTGCCAGGAAAGCCGTTTCTTCCAGCAGTAGGACCCTCTAAATCAAGTTCCCACATTCCCATGCCCCTGACTTCAGACTGACTGACTGACTGACGGAGGCTCCGTGTTTCCAAACACGTGATTGGTGGAATTACCCTGTAAGATGTGCATGCGGACAAGTTCAGCCCTCTCTGGCCGGCTACGGATCTTGTGCTTCAGGAAATTTTCCGTCTGCGGAGGGAGGGAGGGAGGGAGAAAAAAAGAGCATAAACAAAACGACTACTTATCACGGCTCAACACATAAGCAGTGGTAGAGGATTTCTTTGATGCGCTGTAAATGACTAACACATTTGAAAAGTGTTTTTTTTAGCTACTCATGTAACATAGTGGTCCATGTGTATCGTATAAGGCAGAAAGCCCCAAATCCATGCATGTGCTCAGAGGGTTTTTGGGGGGGAAGGAGAGAGCCCCCCCCCCCCCCCCCCCCCCCCCCCACACACACACACACACACACACACACACACACACAGAAGGCCGACGGAAGTTTGTGGGACTCTTACCCTGGCTCTCTCCAGACTCCGAATCTGCTCGTGGAACGCCGCCGGGCTCTTCAGGGCTGTAAGGTCACAAGCACAACGTCACGTGGTGCGTCAGTCTCATCACCCATCACACACATTTTAACCACACACATTACACTTTTTTTGATCTCTGAGAACCCATCAGTGGAATAGAGGTCGGGGGGGGGGGGGGTTGGGGAAGCATCTGCTCTGTTACAGCATCTGAAAGGTGAGGTGAAGAGCTTCAGAGAGCTTTAGACGCAGCAGCCGTGTCAGCAAAAACGGTGTTCTCTTCACGACTAGGTTAGTATCACTTAATCCCCTCCTGAACTTGGGGCAGAGGATTTACTGCAGTAGTGACAAAAGGATGTGACTAACCTCACCAAAGATAAAGCAGCATATCACGCTTTCATGCTTTTCACTGGGTCAAAGAACAGTCACAGAACAAATGTGTTTTATTCTAGAGGCAGAGGTGATTGTTACACATCTGAGCGTGCACTGGATGGACGTGGTTATGAGTAATGGTGGAAAGACTTTGTGGAGAGCTTTTGAATGCCAAGTTCCTGCATGTTTGGTCGTAATATGATCGAGTTAAGGCAGACTATTCAGAAAATTTATAAGAAGAACATTGTGGAGACAGAAAACAATGGCATTTAAAGACCTCTTCTCAAAAAAACATAAACAAAAGACAGAGAGAGTTATTCATAAAACCTGACAGGCACAGCAAAACTCACCAGCTGGTTTTAAATACTACTCGCACAATGTGCAAAGTAGTATGAATAGCCCTAACAGGTCCTATTTGCGACGTGAGTATAGCACTGATATAAGAGTGCATTAATAGGGAATATCTGTACTCACGTGGCATGATGCCCTGGTCAACCAGCTGCTCGCGAGTGCGTCTCTGCTGGAGTCGGAGCTGGAGCACTGTGAGAGAGAACAGACGTTTAGTCCCTTTAGCAAGTACAGCCCAACTGTGTTCTACCACAGCCCAAAACAGGATGTGACTATGTTTCCACCTGATTAGCATGTGCAGATATTCACACACACAGAGACACACACTCACATACACACACACACACACACACACACACACACACACACACAAGTGCACATATAAACACACACACACACACACAGACACACACTCTCTCACTCTCTGTCTCAGACACACATGTACACACTCACGTACATGCATGCACACACACACACACACACACACACACACACACACACACACACACTCGCACACTCACAAACACAAAGGCAAGGCAAAGTTCTGTATGAAAGAATTCTGACAGACTTCCTTTTCAGCCAGCCAACATTACATAAGTTAACTATTGAAAACAGTGGACACACTTCCTGTTACCCACACACATGCTTCAAAACCTTTGAAGTGATCCTTACATTGTTCAGGGTGAACTAAACGCATTGGGAACATAATCTATCACTTTTTCTCTTTTTTTTGGGACTTGGCAAAATACACTAAAATGAGCTGTGTTTTGTGAAATTCCTAGCTGATTAAAATAATCACTGATGTTGGAGAAGATTGTGTACAAGTGGTAATTTAGTTTTCTGATTTAATCCAAAAAAAATTTTTTTTTTTAAAAAAATCAATTTTTACTGGGAAGCATTCAATACTGTCCCATAACTAGAGATAACTAGAGTACGAGTTATATTGAAGCTGATAACTGGAGAAAAATGCACTATGGCTCACCAATCCATTCAAACAGGTGGGACACAAAGGACCACAGCCATAGTCATTGCACAGGCTTGAAAAGGAAAAGGAATCTCACAAAATTGTGCGCCGAACCCTTATCATCATCGCTAACCCAGAAAAGCCAACAAACTCTCCTTATCTGAGTGACTCATTTTCGATCTGAATCGGTTTACTGTTAATGATTTCAAATAGGGTCAGCAGAGCCAAGATCAAAGGGACTTTCAGAATCCCATTACTGTTTCACGGCAACAGGGCGCATGGAAACACGAATATGATGGCATCCCTGCATCTCTATCCCACTGCAATAAATACAGTTCTGGACCATCAAAAGCAAAAAAAAAAAAAAAAAAAAAAAAAGGTTGACCTATGTGGCATACTGACTCCAGGCAGCTGAGGAACCAAACTATCAGAGTCAGGGGGCAGTGACTGGATACTGTCAGGCTGCTGAAACTAATGACTCAATAACTCCATCTGGATCCAACTTTTCCTGTTTTGTCTGCTCTGAAACTTTTGTTAGTTAAATCAAAACAATCTACCACTGCAGGTCACAGTCACAGAGAAACAGAACACTGATATTCCTACTTAAACCACTACCACCTACTTCCTAATGCCCTCACGGAACTTTCATTGTGTCCTTACACAGTTCCTTCAATTCAGTCCAAATACATTCAGTTCAGTCCAAAAAAAAAAAAAGATGAAGAAGAAAGAAAGAAATGCAGCAGCAAAACAGTTCAAATTACAGAAAAGTATCCTCCAAACCTTTGATATTACCCATCACAAAAAGGAAAGAGATGAGCTAGAAGCACCTGAGCCGAATCTGTTTCTGCAGAAAGCATGAGCGTCCACTCCCAGACAGGCCATGCCGATCACAGCAGGGCTGAAAAGCCTCAGGTGGCAACTGTTTACGCCTCAGCCGCTACTCCACGCGCCGGAACAAGGGCTTTGACCGAGTGACTCGCGAGACGTTTTCCAAGTGTTTTCTCATTCACTCTTACCCTCTTTTTGCCCTCCTGGAAGAGAGGCTTTGCTTACGCTTTGAGTAGTATCTGTGCTCCACCACTACGGGGAGAGAGGAGGGAGCTAAAGATGCAAAAACATTAACCCCTCCCTGCCCCACAACCTCCCCGACTTCACATAAAACTTTACGAGGTACAAACGTCCCCTCAGGCAGTGCAGAGTTTTACGGCAGCAGATATATCCTATTCGAAAGCTGTGGTAAAAAAAATTTTTCCAGCGAGACTTATCAATCCGTTTCTATTTTTAATGTGTTTGTTTACAAGGAAGACAGAACGGCTTCAAAGAATTATGCTGAAATAAATGAGATGAGACAAGATATTTGGCCATTACCGTATCAAATCTTATTAAACACGTCTCCTAACAGCTCTACCCAAAGGCTTTGGGATTTATCTTAGTGAGCAAATCAAAAGGCGCTTCAAACCAAAGATAGCTCTCATCCACAAAAAAAAAGACAAAAAAAACCCCCCAAAAGAATATTAAATAACCTTGACTACGTAGATAATTAGCCGGTGGCTACGACACAAACAGAATGATTGACAGGGGCCGCGTCTTGTCAGAGCGGTTTAAATTCCTAGCCAGTGACAGAATGACCCCTAACTGAGCCAGTGGTCAAACACTGACAGAGAAACTGGCCTACACAGTCTGACTGAGGTAGGCTGAAGCTGTGAGCCAACGCAGGCACACAAGGCTCCGTGGGTCTGTTCCCAGAAAGATCATCGCAGGTCATCGCTAAGGTTGAGCGACTGGTTTCTGAGAGTTACAAGCTGTGTTATCTCCGTTCTCGCATCAGGCCTCAGAAGACCAATAACCTCGCTGATAATCCTGAAGTAAATTCCAGAGCTCTTTCACTTACGCTGATAAATTATATTTATCTTTTAACATAAATGTTCTGCATTATACACCAAGAATTTAAGCGGACAGTTCTTACCGCTGAACAATCAATCTGTCTCAAACATAAAAAAAAAAAAAAAATCTCTGTCTCTTCCTGTGCTTGCGATTAAATTAAAAAGATTTCCACAATGAGACTATTTTTACTGCTGCAAAATTCTAATCACAAAAAGACTTTCTCTTAGTTTGAGGATTTCCTGATTTTCACAGAATAATGTTTTTGTTTTTTTTTGTCGTTACGCCATGTTTCGTAGCGTCTGGTCAGAGAAACTTGGCCTTGCTAAAAATTCCTCCATCTTCTTGGAGTGCCCTATTACCCTTCAAGTGCCAATCAAGTGCAGAGTCACATTCTTCCAAAAGCCTCAGAAATGCCAAAACTGTGGGATCTCAATGATAAGGGTCCGTGTGAAAACTCGAGAGATGACACAAAAAACAAATTTTATGCTTTTTGTAGGGTAAGGGTCATCCGCTCAAAAATAGCAAGGAAAGATCATTGCCAAGTAAGAAAATGCAAAAAAAAAAAAAAAAGATCCAGAGCTGCTTTTACACTTATTCATTCATTTGATACATGCCAGTTGGTTGGCTTATACTTATGATCTGCGAAACATCAAAAATCAAAAGCGCAATTCTATGATTGATTAATTAACGGATTTACATGAAATCAAATGTGATTACAAACTGGCTCGAAACCCCATTCCAAAATCACTGCACTGTCATCTTTCATTTGAAGGCACTGTCTCACAATCCGGCGCTGTCAGCTGGCAAAAAAATAAACTCGTCGCTGATTAATGACCGCTTTGCACACCAAACACCAAACTTAAGATGGTTGCCGACTTTTTGAAGAGTGTATTTCATTAAAACAAGGCAAACCTAAAGTTTCAGATGGCTATTTCATGAACAACAACCACAACACAAAAAAAATCTTCTAGTAACTTCTCTGGGGACCTGTGCCTATGAGAAGCATAAATCAGGATGAGAACATCTAATCTTTTGGAAGTCCGCAACCTGTCTGTCACTGATTAAAGCCAGGTTCCATAATTTGAACTTGGCAGTTTTGACATTTTGTGTGATAAACTGGAGCCTGGAACTGTGGAAAAGTAAAACACTCTCACATCCACAGGCGGAGATCTAGATGCATGAACTGGCCGTCTATGAGATCCACATGAGAGTATCAAACACGTTTAATGTCAACTTTTTCTCTGATCTGAAGATGTAAACCAAAATAACAAGGAAGAAGAATTCTCTTATTACACGATTAAGCTCAAAGAGCCTTTATCGGTCATCGGTGCCAGACAGCGGCAGATCGAACAGAACACAAAGACTGGAACACAAAGTCTCCTGAACAGAAAACAAAAAAAAAAAAAAGGCTGAAAAATTCAAAATGAGTTTCTGGCCCGTGTCCTTCACTTTACCTTATGTAGTGTCAACATACTGTCCAAACAGATTCTAGTCAAGCGAAAAGTTTACAGCCAATGAAGCACAGCAAAATTAAGTCGACAGGAAAACAACTGCTTGAGTCTGCAGTTTCCGTCACTTTTGGGCAAACAAGTGATTTGATTTTAGACTCACCGTTCTTGCGTTCGTTGAGCGGGGGAAGGTTCTGGCTGGGTTGCAGGGACAGCACCTCCAGCTCGTGGGTGACCGCCTCGCTCTGTGGACTGGGAGCTAGCAGCCCCACAATCCCAGCATCCCCCTGGGACTCCATGTCTCCTCAGAGAGGAGTCAAGGCTCTCCCTCGCGATCAGCAGGAGACAGATGTATAGGGTGCTCACTGTTGGCTCTGCAAACTGACACAGAATGCAATACAAAAAACATATTTTTATAGGTGCTGTGTACAAGACATGTAAACGATTTAAAAATGTTTGTGGATGACCTTGTTCCAATCACCCCGAGGAAAAATATACAGACGATCAGCCTAAAATGCCTGGATGTAGGCTACACCTCTGGTTTGGACTGTCTCCTGTGCATGAGCAAGCCTGTGGGATCCATAAAAAGGACTTACCATATGGACATGCTACAGGCTTACTGCAGACCTGGGTAACATCCATGACAAAACTTTGTCACGTGAGATTTCTGGTGGTGCGCTATATTCAAGCGGCAACCCGTAATCAAAACAAGCTTGTCCACAGAAAATGAATGGATCTTGTGTTTGCAAGCGTGTCATTATTTCTAGTTTACATCATATGTGTGGTTTCAGAGTTGGCAGCGAACTGCCTGTGGATAGCGAACAAACATCACTGTCACCATGGAACCATAAAAAAATAATCTCGACCGTAAAAACGCCGGATCACACAAAGATTGGAACCATTTAGACCACATCAATTCAGTCTGTCATCCACAAACCTTTCTGTCCCGTCCCGCTGGAACTTGCCACATTAACATACCCTTTAATTACTTGCAATCGTTTTCAAAATGCTGATTCAAGCAGAGACGCCAGCGTCGTGTAAAAAAAAAAAAAAAAAAAAAAGCGGGCTGTACCACACTAAGGTCATTGAGCACATTTTTTTTTCTCACGACTGTAAGGGTGAGGGGCAGAGGAAACTGTATCTATGAACCCACTCAGGGTGAAGCGCTTTGCGCTCTTATAATTGCGGTGACCACAGGAAATGCAGTCACATAAGAGAAGCAGAACCACCGGCGGGCCTCCGCTCACTGCTAAGTCAACACTGCCGGTGACAAGCCTGGAATTCAAACCAGTCATCCTCCCTTTCCTAGCACACGGTCCTCATCAGCTGAGTCACTGTCTCCCCATTATTATTGGAAGCAAAAAAAAAGAAAGAAAAGAAGAAATAGAGAGACAGAGGTAAAAAAAAAAATCTCGCTGACATTTCATAGGGATCTCACTTATGTCACTAACTAATAACTTATTTAATCCTATAAACTCAATGTTACAGTGATTACACTAGGTACAGAACTCACAAGCAGTTCTATAAAATGTGGATACTTCCATTTATGCTGTGTCGGGGTCAGAGTTGGACATGAGAAGAATAGAAACTCTATGCATTATGGGAAAAGGGATAATAGTAAGATTGCTAATGAGATAGTAAGGGTAATTAAGATAATAATACGGCAATAAAAAAAAGTTAACAGAAAAGTAGCCTGATAAATGTCAATAAAACATGACCTGTAAAATTGCATAACTGGCAATGTGACTGTAGGCTGGGTGTCTCAGACGTAGTAGCAAAGAGAAGTCTAACTTGGGTTAGAGGATGTTTAAGAAGGGGAAGGCGGGTGCTAACCAAAAAAAAAACACAAAAAAACCCAGAATGTGTTGGCATGTTTTCAACCTAAATGGGTCCACTTCATATCAGGAGCCCCTAATAACGGCTTTTCAGGCCTGAGTGGCTTTGTGGTAAGGAAAACTTTCCCTTTAACTGAAAGGTTGTGCCATCAAATTTCAAAATTAGAACATGACAGGTTTCTGCTGATGTGGCCTTGGGCAATGTGCTTAATCCCAAGGTTGATCCAGCAGCATCCTCTGATTTACAGAATAACTTCAACACACTCTGTGGATTAAGAGAGTTGGCTGAACGAACGAATGTCAGTCTGCATTTGTATCTTTAGCGCTGCATATACTGCAGATAACTTTGGGAGCGCGGAATGCAGTGCTCAGGTATAGAAAGTCGGTCATAGGAATGTGCAAACTGAAAGTCACAGAAAAGGCTAAAATGAAAATCACTGCTTGATTAGACAGTGCAGAACCCCACAGCTAGACTGTCTGCATGAGGCTTTCCAATATGCATTGTTTGTGTGAAGAACAAAAATTCATCCATCTGGAAGCATGAGGACAGAGTCTGTTTGCGTTCTAATTGGTCTGAATCCAGTTCCTCCCAAACCACACACTCATACCCCCCACTGCGACTTTCGGCTTCCTCTGTAAGAGGATAAGAGAAGGAACGGTCATTCCACGTACCTCTAGGGGCTCGTTCCGTGCTTCTACAGGAAGTTCTCGGTCTCTTTTAATTCACTAATACAAAACCAAAACGGCCAACTCTTGGCGAAACCCAGATGTTTGCGGTTGTTTCAGACAAATGGGAATGTCAGCTGATTATACAGGAAAATCAATTGAGTTTGGAGAATGTACAGAAGTTCGTTTAGTCTTTTACCTGAGGTCGGTGACCTAATCAAGATAAGCATTTGGAGATGTTTCAGAGTTTTGTTAACAGTAATTGTTGAGATTTTGGGACCAGGTTCGACTTCAGTATGACAAGCAGTTAACATGTTAGTTATTTTTCTTAAAAAATCATTCACATCCATTTCTTTGGATGGGATACAATCACAGTTTTTGTCTGTTCCTTATCCTTTTTGTATAAAGTAGAAAAAAAAAAATTCATAGCATTTGTTTTATGAGACTTCTGAACAAAGCGCATCCAATTCTCCGAGCCAAGAGACATACTGGCCATCCAATGTTTGTTTGTATTTGCATGGGCCACTCGCATATATCACACGTTAAATACAAGACCATTTTTTTGTCCTTGATAGTCACTGTTGCTAGGAGACAGAGCTGCCGCCCCCACATGCGTACACTCAAAACGTGGAACTGTTCTGATGGCAAAATAGCAAGAGACTCATTTTTGATTCACTATACCTTTAGGGCGACACTTTCTACGTTACTCTTGTATGGGCACAATAACCTCAAAAATACATTATTTCGCGAGTACAACTGAGAAATATGACAAAGGAGATGCATCTGAATCTGAGTTAATTCTTTGACTGTTTTTGACACGTCAACACTTAACAGGGATTCTCTATTCTCAAACTGACAACCAAAAGCTGTGAAATCTCTTTAGAATATCAACTTTGTAATGAAAAAAAGGGGGGAAAAAAATCAATTAAAGACCTTTGAAAAGGCTCTGCAGAACTTCTCCTTCAACAAGATCCCAGCTGGGAAGAATGACTGACACAGAGAGCCAATCCAAACATGGTTGAAATCAAATTAAAGTTGACTTTATCTGCAAATCTCTGGTATTTGAAGAATAACTCTCACTTACCGCTTTCTTCAAAAGATCCCAAAGTTAAAATAACAAAGCCTGTCTAATATGACAAACGTGTAGAGAAAGGCTACTATCAGTACAATTCGCTGCTCCTTGGCTGCCCCACCACTCCTGTTACCTCATTTAACTGTGCCGTATGCTTTCTTATACTTTATTGTTTTGCTTTCTCTTCACATGATGTCATTTATTGTCCACTATCACGCCACTTCGTGACAAATCATACTAAACTGCTGAATTATATAGCTTTTGAAAATGCGTGCGGTCCAAAGTTCAAACAACAGTTACGCAAACTGGCCAAGTGACTGGTTAAAAAGTGTTTTGGTGCCCAGTAAGGGGGGGGGGGGGGGGGGGGCACTTCAACTCCACAGCAACACAGAGAAGACAGAGATTATTTGTGGTAATCTAAGAATTTCCTCAAGGGATGAGAGCTAGACTGTGAGCGCCACAGTTTAATGTGCTTATGATGCTCTGTGACGTAGTAAATGCCTTCTGACGGATTTAACTTATTGATATGATTTAAAAAAAGATTCTTTTATGAAACATTCCAACATTCTAAATGAGCCTGGGTGGTGTTCCTCTGAGTAAACTGTGTCTCTTCTCATCTCTTACAATGAGATCACATAAAGCTCACGTGTGGACTTTGGCCACATTCAAATAACACATTTGCACAAACACTAATTTAAAACTAATGCAATGCATTTATCTTGTTTGCGTTATTCATTCACATCCGCATTTTGGAAGCCAACATTGAAATCTTGTAAATAAATGTGTGTATAATTGTTTTCTCTGCCAATCTGATAAGCAGTCTCAAAACATGCAACATAGGGATTATTGCATCTTTACTAAAACCTTTATTTCAATATAAACGGATGTGAGGATAAGCACGTATTCATGATCAATGACCTCAGAGCATCCCAACGCAGAATAGTCCAAAAGTATGAAACGGAGTGCTCTGAAAATAGCCACCAAAACCAATAGCTACTATGCATCGGGACTGCGGAGGTTGCTATGGAAACAAGTGTCCCTGTAGTGACAGTACAGACATTCTGAAGAACTAAGAAAAGGTCTTCAAAAGACACGCCAGGGCGCCCAGTCGCACCTTTGCAGTGACAAACTCGACGTGGTACTGTGCGTATAGACAGAGCAGGTATTTCTGTATGGAGTTCTGATCTTATTTTGAACCAGCCTGACAGCTAAGCCACAATCTGTTGCTTGCTTCTACACTATGTCTGCCTTTTTTTTTTTTTTTTTGCAGTGACGGGTTAGGCTTTAGAATCATACATCACCAACTATTCCTGACAATAAAACTACAAATCTAGTCGAACACAGCTCTCTGTCCATTTTATCGTTTAACAATTCAGTCCCCGCTAAGAAAAAAAATAAAATGCAAGACACAGTGCAGTGACAGTGACGGTGGGAAGCGGTCTGACACTGTCTGGCATGATTCTGTCCTGCGTCTCCGAGCGCGGGATGACAGCGCTGTCTGTGAGATAAGAAAGACAATAAAAGTCATCCGCTCGTACAGCTCAGAGGACACGTCGCCATCCTCAAACCCCCTGAGCCTCACTTGTTGTCGTTTGTAAATCACTGTTAACATAGTAAAGAGAGAGAGAAAAAAAAGGCGGAAGCTGCACTCGTGTGCCATCTCCAAAGCTACGAATGGCACGGCGTACCGGGTCTCCGCTCGGAGGGCGAGCAAACACGAAGCATAACTAAATAGTGCTGTGGTGAATGTCAAGCGTGCCCTAAATAATCAAAGAGTGAGTCCAGATGGCAGGCCCTTTGGCTGCTCTGCAAGAAACACAAGCAACAAGTACCATGTGTTCATCAAAGGAAAAAAAAAAGTCACAAAAGCGTACCAACACGCGGAGTTAAGGGTTTAGATAGCGGCCACGCTAAGATTATCCCCGAACCCTTCATGTTCTTGTTCTGTGATTTAACCAACACATCTGCTCTCACAGTCAAAGCCGAGGGCAAAAGTTTTGAAACAAAGGTCCACTTCAATCTAAAGCTCATATGTTAGTCAAATCAAGAGCTGCTGGCATCTGGACAACAGTATCAGACATGACTCAAGCATTTATCACTGCCTAAAGAAAGTGCCAACCAAGCACCAAAGGAAACCCTCTGAAGAATACAGTCCAGGAATAAACAGGCCTCCTAATTTAAACCCAGCATTTACATGTGGACTACAGGCTATACTTAAGCAACATCAGTGCTAAACTCTGACTCTGAATGAGACTTGTGCTCTGATCTAAAACACTGATTATAATAAACATTTAACAGCGTCTTCACTACTTCTTTACCAGGCAAACGTAATGTGGTCAGCTATAACAGCCAGGAGGTACAATCAGGTCCAGCTCTCCGCGGTGCATTACATCAGTAGTACATCTACAATACACACTCTTATCTCTCTGGCAGCAACGTTTATAGTATGCAGTCAGAAGGGATTAGGGAGGGTACAGTGACTTGAAAAATAAATAAATACTAAAACATGATAGCCTAGTTGGCATAAGTCATGTGTGCGAAATGGGTACTAAAATAACACGAACCATACTGCCCCCAAACTATATTTCACACTGAGTAAAAGGAAAATGTGTGTTATTTTATCTTGTCTGATTCCATTATAGCGGGACACTATATGGCAAACTGAAAAAAGGCGTTACGGGGAAGCATAAAGATTCGAAATTAATGGCCTAACAAATGATTAAAGTTTGGCTCGGTATAGGCTACATAAAGTAGTTCCAATGAAAATAAGTGTCTTTTTGGAGATAAGCCACGCGCATAAGCTGATACTGTGACTTGAGTGACTGAATTCTTGTCTGGTCCTTTCTGATACAACCACTGCAGCATACAAATTACGATCTCGTAGCAATACCATACCGCACTGTGAGATACACAACCACTGCTGCTTCGGAACCTAAAGCTGAATCTCCATTTGAGACACTGATTCGTTTGTCTATCAATACCTGAGCCCCTGGCAACAACTAACATATAGTTACCTAAATGTCCTAGGCTGACTAATAGGTGTCACTTTCAACAAATAAAAAAATGTTCATTCAAACAATAATCAAGATTTCTGAAATCATCTTTTGAAAACCCATAACCTTACGCTGCTTCATTACCACGGTAAATCCAAAACGCGTGTTCTTAGTTTGTTTAGATAGAGCAGTGTTGCCCTCCACTCAAAGCTACATGTATGGCCACCCTAATTCCAGAGGTGTAGAATTTCAGGTTCTCCACATCAAACTTGTTTATACTTTGCAGTTCACCAGTTATGCAACAACGAAAACGGCATGGAAAGCAGCTGAGTCTACTGTAAAACAAGGCTGAGTTACGAACTCTCACAGACCTGCGCATGACTCATTGGTTTGTTTGATCCGCAGTGCTACTTATTCAGTCCTTTGTCGTCTCCTTGGTTTCGCTCTAGTCTTAATATTCATTAGAGAGAGATCGCGACACAGATAAACTGCGTCTGTCTGTCAGCGACGTGCACAAACTTGTGTCTCATCGTCTACTTTTGGGACGATCATAACGCAACTTAAGACATTTTCTAAAGACGACTCTCAATGAAAAAAAAATCAGATTTACTCATTATGGATTGGGCACGGGTCTTACAATGGCTTTTTCATTCACAGATCTTAACGAGGCTGCGTCATGGTTTCACGTTGTGTACAAGACGGCAGTCAGTGCAGTCGATTAATTGGACAATTCAACATTGTGCGGGGAAAGCTGTTGAAGACGCTAGCTTCATACTAAAAACATTCTTAAGTAACCACTAAAACCCTGAACTGATTCTCTGCCTTAACCAGAGCGAGAAATCGACATAGACATTATTCTTATGAACCTGTGCGAAAAGCTAAGATTGAATCCGCTTTTCAATTGACACGCTTTCGATGGCACTGTCTGCATGCCCTGTGTTAGCATCCAAAGGTTCATACAAATAACAGCAAGGTAGCTCTACATGACAGCTAGGATACTGGAGTATACAATACAGCAAACTGTCCTTACCTAATTCTTTTCAGTTTTCGTTGTTGCACCTACAATGGTCCTAACGTCAGTGCTCCATAGTCGACAATACTGTGGACATAGGCTAATGTTTAGACAAATTTGTTTCTGTTTTCACTGGGGCTGAAGTTTTTTGTGGGCAGAAGATGGCCGCTGCTCTGTTCGTCTGAACTCAATGACGCAAGCGGAGGTCTCTTACGAGGAAAATCTTTTATGATACACACGGAAACCTGCAGGGGGCGCGCTTGACACATTTGCATACACTAAACTCTTAAACTCTAAAATAGTCAGCACTTTTGAATAAGATACGTTTTTAATTTCTGAGCAGTTATTCCGTTAAAAGTACAAGCACATGACCGTTACTAAAAATACACAGTGGAAATAGCGTGAGCATCTTTCTAAATGATGCAAAATTTGGCAAAGGAAATAATTTATTTTCATTTGAGAAAAACATTACAAATATTTACATTTTATACATACAAAGCATTATAAACCAAAGTTTGGCAAAATAGAGCCTTCTGATCCCAGTATAAATATGAAAGTCTTTGGGAATAATGAATATGCAGAAATGTTTTTCTCTGCAATAGTTATTCAAATCCTCAGTGAGGTTACCCACTATTTCCACAAAGGGTTTTTTTTTTGCTCATAATCCATAAATATCTATGAAGACATGAATATGAATGTAATTTGAAATTCATGTTTCAATTCATATTACAAACACAGAAAAGACACACAAGCTTAATCTCATTAATGGAGTTGAATTCAACAAACCTGTTAAGGCATAATTCCCTGACAAGACAAACCTGAACTTGGGCTGCTACTCTCATCTCCTGCGTTTACACTCACTCTAATTACCTACTCTTCTGAGCTGCAGCAACATCCATCGAATTGTGAAGAAATTCATACAGTTGTCTGGCATTACTTGCACTACCGAGAATCTCAGTCAGTTTTTCTAGGCTCAGTGTGACAAGCTCAGCTAGGCTGGCAACATTTTTGACGATAGCTCTGAAATTCTTAGCGTTGAGACCAGGCATACGAAGCAGGAAATCGTATGGCCCGGGGTTGTACAGTTCTGCTGACTCCGCCACGGTGTCCGACTCCACCGTTATGGCCTGGGCAGCTGTAGCATCGGGCTCCGGGCGACCTTGCTTCAGCTCCTGGAAGAGTTCGGCCGTGGCGTGAGGCGAGGGGCACCAGAGTAATCTCAAACGGGGAAAATGGAGGGTGAGGAGCGTCAGTTTGGAAGAGACGTCGTTAGCGGAGATTTCCTGCCGCAGGTCGCTACGGGCGACCAAGGAGAAAGGCTTGGATGGGTCGAACTCGATGAGCAGCACGGGCCGGCGGTAGAACCGGGTCATGGACAGGCACTGGGTGTAGAGGCGACCATTCTGCAGGGAGCCTATCAGGTCGCTAACGCTCTTGCGCTCCACGCAGATGTCAGGGGTCAGGATGTAGTCGCCCACCTCCAGAGTCACAGGCTCGATGTCCAAACCCCGCCGATGGAGCAGGGAGGGCAGCTCGCTACGGAACTCTCTCATATCCACGATGACCCGAGACGGCTCTTTCACCTGTTCCTGTCCTCCTAAAATGAGATACACATGAAGATCAGGAAAAACAATTTACACTGTATAATATTACTAGCAAAAAAAACCATCACTTCTTGATATAATGACCATTTAACGGTAGTAAATTGCTGTACATTCTAACAAACCCACTTATTACTCACAGGAAGTTTAAATATACCATATAAACGTGCTAAGACAACAATATACACGATGTTGTATGAATAAGAGTCAGTGGCGGCATGGCATGCCTGCTTTGCGGCTGTTGGTGGTACAGTTAGCAGGTTCTTCACTACGAGCCAAATCCAGGTTAGTGTCCTCTCGTCCCTCTCTCTCCTCTGGCACCACCATGCTGGCCTTCTCCCTGCATGCGCACACAGAGACTGAAATAACCTCAGCCAATGTGCCGTCACACTGTACGTGCACCTGCATTGCGATACATATCTAATGTGCAATGAGTATAGACATACGGATATATACACTATATTGACAAAACTGTATCAGCTATCTTAGGCCAAGTAAAGAGGTAAAACGGTGGCTCTAGAAGAAATGGTTCTCAAATCAGAGTGGAACACACTGGACCATGCCACTGACCTGATAAGGTGCTCAAATGCTTGTTTTTCTTTATGCAGTGTGGTCAGATACCTCTGCTCTTCGGTGGAGCCCCCATATATGAGGAAATACACACTGTAAAAAGGACAATATGAAGAGATTCCCATCACTGTCAAGCCAATGAAACACACAGCATAAGAGTTCACGATATTGTCGGAAATACGAAAAAAAGGGTATAATTCACGTAAAAAAGAAGCCCTCCTGCACTACCCTCAACAGAGTTCAACCGCACCCGATTTGACAAAAGGTGAAGCGATGACTAGGATTAGCATACCGTAGAGGTTTGCCCGGTCTGGCGGCTTTATACACTTCCAGCTGGCGAACAAAACTCAGTTCGGCATCATAGAGGACTACAAACATGGGTTCCACCTCGTGCAATACCCGTGTCAAGCTGTAGGGGTCACTACATCCTTTCAGTGGATGGATGACTGTCAGCGGTTCCTTCAAAATGCCATAATAGGAATCAGAAGAAAGGTTTAGGAGAACTTCCTCTTTTTCTTCTTCTTCTTCTTCTTCTGCCTCCTCTTCGTCTTGTTCTATTTCATCTCCACTGCCTCCCGTTATTTCCATCTCAACTCCTTCCTCCTTTCCGACCATCTGAGTGAGAGTGAGGGAAGGTCTCTGTCTCTTTGCATTAGCTTCTCCTTTCTTGGGTTTAGAGTTCTTGGCTTTGGAGGTTTTGCCAAGGCCTTTCTTGGACCTGCTTTTACCGCGTTTGTTGCCGGGTCCTGGCTCAGGGTTGACGTCGTCTTTGCCAACGGTGCGAGAATAGAGGCGGTTGAGGAGAGAATCTGCTCCGCGTTGAAGATACTCTCTCAGCTGGGCGCAGGTTCTGTCGTCACTCGCACATATCAACACGCGGCCTGTGGAACACGCGCAGAGATTCTAGTTCAACTTCAAGAGTTTATTTGTCATATGTAGGTTAACGCAGGGTCAACGGTACAATGAAATGAATGAGACGAGACAAACAGGTCAACTCAGCAATAAGAGTGCTAGTCGTAAGAACAGAGTAAAATAAGGTATTTAAATAAATAAGAGTAAGAGAATAAGGAGTTAAGAATAAGAGTAAAATAAGGGATTTAAATAAAAATAAAGAGTAGGAGAATAAGGAGTTCATTAAGAAAATAATAGAAAATAGGAGAGGTATGAGCAATAGAACAATTAAAATACAAGGAGGGTGTGCAATTAATATAACAAAATACGAAATATAACACTTTGTAGATGTGTGACAGAGGCTTAAAATTTAAATTCTGGATCAGTCCAAATTAAATAAGGCAAACAACACAATTTCTGTGACTATTCCTGGACTTGTCGTGATACGTAAAATGATATGTCTGATGAGTTGACCTGGTTCATGTTCAGAGCTGTTGTTCTCCTTTTCGATCTCCTGCATCACCTCTGACAAAGCCTCCCATTTCGGATTCCTCTCCAACACAAGCTCTCTTTTCAAAGGAGCTGGACATCAAAACACAAACAATCTTTCACAAAGACCCATTACATTTAAACAAAGATATTAAAGAAACAGTGTCACACACAATTGAAAATGCATTTTAAATTTGTAAGGTTAGCTGTATTGCAATGAATATAGTTTGAAAAATAACCGCGGGGCAGATACTGCACCTGAACTGCTTGGCTTTTGGTCCAATTCACCAGACACCTTCAGCTTCTTTTTGGACTCGGGAATGCGATAAACACGGCTTCGAGCATTTACAAACATAGATGTGCTTGAGTCCAGAAATAACCATCCTATTAGCATACATTAATATGAGAGAGAGAGAAAGAGAGAGAGAGAGAGAGAGAGAGAGAGAGAGAGAGAGAGAGAGAGAGGGAAAGAAAGAGAAAGAGAGAGAGAGAGAGAAAGAGAGGAGAACATTTGCTTTAACTTTATTTTAAAAAAGTAGAGACACCGAAGAGGGACACAGTTGTTATGTAGCAGAATCACACTGGGTGGCTTAAGAGATAAGTCTCTAACTCAAGAAAACAGCAGTAGAGGTCACAGGAAAGGCAGAGACCTGCTGCTCTCTGGTACAAAAACTGTTTCTTTTGATTCACTTTTGCAAATCCTGGGTGGAACAGATGTCAAACGTACCTGAATTGCTTCCAAAATTTTTCTGGCTGGAACGCAAAGACTCCAGCAGGTTAAGGAAGGTGACACAGTCATACTGAGTGAGGTAGAGAAGAAGAGTGCGCAAAATCTTCAAGTCCTGTACGAGCGATTTGGTCTTGGCTCCGAGCTGATGCCACAGAGGATCAAGGTAATGCCGAATAGTCTACAGGAGGGGGGGGGGGGGGGGGGGACAACACAAACATATTTTAATTTAAAAATTACATTAAAACTGTCATATGATAGAACAGTCAAAGGTGAATGTAGTCACTGAAGTCAATTTGATCATTTGCACTATCTCGTGGAATTCCACTCTTTGCACAAAGTATTTACAATCAATAGATTACTCTCTCTCACTTTCTCAAAGGCGCTGCCTAGAGTGTTTTCCAAAGAGAGATCCTCAGCTTCCAGCATTGGGTTGTATCTTTTCAGCTCCTTCAGACATGCATTCATGATGTCCAGAATAGAGCTCTGAATGGCCCTCATGGCTGGGGTCAGAGACACATGCAGTTCAATGACATCAGGCTTGTGTCTGTCCAGCACAGAGTTCACTGATGCCTGAAATCTGAAACACACACACGAGCGCACACACACACACACACACACACACATATATATATATATTAAAAAAATATAAATATAACATAAAATAAAATAAACAGTCAAACCAATGACAAAGGTACATAAGAATGTTCATATAGTTACCTTGGCCAGAGAAACAGTTTCTTCACAAAAAGGTTTCTCATGACACGCTCAACCTGGCAAAATCCAGTGGAGAACGCTGGTGCTTTATCTGTGAAGGCTTTGATGAACCCCGTTTTGTTCTTTTGTCGGAACAATCTCAAGATGAAAGCCTCCTGGCAAGACTCGATGATCTTATGGGCACGGTAGACCAAGATTCCTGATTGAGAATCAAAATAATTCACTCCTTCACACCCAATCTATCGCCTTGAGTAACAAGCCGGTCTTTTGTTTTCTAGTACAGATATAGACAGTGGTGCGTAGTGCGTCTTAAAAACAAATGAGAAGGTAAACGAGCTGAAATGGTTTTGAGGTATCATCTGCGGTTAGCACTCTGACCTGAGATGAGGTGTGCAGGAATTCGATCAGTTAGGAAGTCCACCACTAGGATACGGCTGGTGACAAACAGTACACCTCCTTGAACGTAAACATCGTACCGTTCACCGCTCTGCACATCGCTAGTCACGGTCTTTGGAAGGTGAGTAACTCCCTCTGCTCGCAACTGCTCCGTAAAGTACTCCTACAATCGTCCGACACATTTAAAATAACTAAACCCGTCTCAGGGATCACTAGAAAAATGCCGCAGTTGACAGGAGTCCTTTACATTAACTAATACATGCTTTAGAGATGCGCTGTCATTTTTGAGCTGTAAAAAAACAGATGAGGGCTTGCATGTCAGGTAGCATATACGTATACGTTAGGCTTTGGAATAACTTACGATTTGATGAGGTGCCTACCTGTTCAGGTGTGGTTGTGTTCAGGAGAAGTACCAAACTGCCCTCCTCTGAATACACTCTCAAGAATTGCAACAGAATGCGGTCGACGCCAAGTCCTTCTGCCGTTATAAGTAATCCATCCGTGGCAAAGAGATTCAGAAACATCTCAGTCTCATACTCAAGAAGCTGCCCTTCCATCTCTCTCGTACTTGAATCACACGCTGTTTATCTCTCGTCTATACAGCTGTACAGCTGATAAAGTCACCCTTTCAGCTCTGGTCAGTGAGGAACTCAAGAATTTAAGCGCAATTGCTGAAAGACTTGTTTGGCTCGGAAGAAGTTCATCATGTAAAATCACAAAGTTTGACGGACATATCTTACGTTCAAACACCCAAGTGAGCAAACAATGAAGGGGGGAAAACAGAAATCTTTATAACACAGTTACAAAATTTCTCGGTACACCGCTCACACCGGTTTGAAAAGGTTTTGAAAGTCAGGTGACGTTCGTTGACCAATGTTAAAGACTTGACAACATCTTTTGGAGTCCTGACATATCGCACTAGCGCCACCTCTTGTCTTGGAGTGTAACGGTCTTCAGCAGATCCTCAGCCAATATTACAAACTGTAAAGTAACAAAACATTTGAGTTACAACTGAACTGCCACTGCTGCTGCCGATTGCAATAGAAGTAGTAGCGGAAGCTGTAGTGGAGGTAGAAATAGTAGCAGTAGTGGTCGGCAGTAGTAGCAGTAGTAGTTGTAGTAATAGTAGTAGTAGTAGTGTATATGTAATAATGTATATACAAAATCAAATCAAACAACTGAAAAAATCAGGTAAGAAATTGTGCTTGGAAATGGAAAATAATCAGGTTTTTTTTGCTGTTACCTAAAAAAAAATACAGCAGTTGTTACATAACTACACGTGTTGTGTTACTAATCCTGACCAGCTGTGATTGAAACGCACCCTTCTGTTTCCAGGGTAAAGAATATTCCTGTCTGTAAATAGTGCATATGTGAATGGAAGTGCAGAGGAGGAGGTGAATTCTTTCTGGCAGTAAAAGAACCGTACAGAGCCTGCTGGATGAATGTAGCAGCACAGAAAATGTGACTCAGTCAGGCCTTCTGTATGTTTACTACAGTACAGATGCTTCAGAGATAAAGACCATAATGATTATTACAGAGATAACCCATGTGCTAGCAAGCACAAGTCATATATTTCCAATACATGCGTATGAATATGACAACACTGATCTATCTCTCAGGTATAAGATTTCTTTAATTGATCTGTTTATTGAATAGGACAAGTCTATACCTTGGTATCAGGGATAAATGTAAAGACACAGTTAAGCTTTTTGATCAGATCATCAGGTCCTCGCTGAATGAAATATTCAAGATGCATTTTCATTCAAAAACCCCTAGACAGCAGCAGAGGACCATTTTCCAAATATGGTTACAATGCCTGACCCTGTTTACAGATTCATTTTCCTCTTCTGGGTTTCATGCCAATTATGATAATAATACAAATACCCTCAATATGCTATGCTGAATGTGTAATTTAAAATAAGCATCTTTTCTTTTAATTTAGTTTCAGTCAAGTTTTGTAAGAAATAAAACAACGGACAAGTGGAGAAAGTATCTCAGTTAAGAGGATTGTCATTTTGACTGCAAAATAATTTAAGGATGCACTGAAAGAACTGAGGAATTTAAAGTTTTAGAGGATTTAAAAAGAAAATGCGGTATTTTTTGTATATGAAAACAAATAAAAACATAAACAAAACTTTTAAATAAAACGTCTGCCTATGTGGACAAGAATTTAGTGCAAGAATGTACATAAATGCAAGAATGCTAATGGACTTTATATGATTATGGCTTATATTAGATGAAAACAACTTGAAATCAATGTGATGCTAGAGGGTAAAGACGGGATAGTGGATGCTGACTGTAGCAGTAAAGGAAAACTGCATTCTTCTATTGTCAGTCGTTTAGCTGTCAACCAAAAGAATCCGACCTTACATAAAGCATCCCAATTCTCTGACAAAGATTAATCTTTTTTTTTTTATATACCCAACAATGCTGAAGCTGTATAGATTTATATTTGAAAGCGTCTTAAGGTCACGGATGAAATAAGTAGGACAGAGCTCAGTAGATGCAGATTAATTAGTTGCTTACAGTTCTAGTTTGTAAAGCAAAGATATACATCATAATTACTGTATACGACCTTAGCTTTGATCCATAAGGCTTAATTTCTGCTTGTGTTTTATGGTGAAAAAGCATTCTCATGGCAAGGAAAACAAGCAGGTTAGGCACAGCGGAATAAAGACTATTCCTCCGTTAGTCCTTAACTTCCATTACATATTTATTTCGTTTATTGCCTCTCTGTCCGTTGTATTATAAATGAGGAGAAAAGCACCTTCGTTTCTTTGGCACCCTCTCGCAGTGAGCACGATGGTTAGCCCATTCAGAGCTGTGTAACTTCACCGTCTCAGACAACATAATGGAACACGGCTTGTCACTTCCATTTATTTACATAATGTATAGCCGAACACTACAATCATGGGACCTACTTTTCAGGAGGCTTCTGTATGAAACCTGAGCGTGTCCAACCGTGAGCCCTCCTAAGAAAAGAACCCGTACGGTTGAGTGAAATAAAGCTTTGGGAAACCCTCTATTTTATTTAATGCATGGCTTTCATTATGAAGCATGAACAAGCCTCTTGGCCTGTCAGATCCGTTTTAGCAAATCACTCTGACATAGAAGGGTGATAATAATAAAAAAAAAAAGACAGTCAGAGAAATTCGGTGAGAGAAGAGAGGGTGAGAAGAAGAACGGAAGCAAAACAAACGTACATCCCAAACAGACAGTTAGGGAACAGTGCCGCGTGAGTGGAGTTGTCAGAAAGCATATCAGATTAATAATGCAGTGAAAAGCTGCCAGCTCAGAGAGCAGATGAATTTAGGAGGGTGCTGTCAAAAGGTGGCAGGAGGTGAGCTGCTTAAAACAGAGTTAATGTCAATGACTCATTGAAAGGAGTCAAAAGATTCTGCTCAATGTAAACAACATTAATCGATCTGAACGTGAATCAGAGGCTGATCTGGCTCTGAGAAATGTATTAATATATTTAAATGTGACTCAGAATATTTGAATACAGTCCTTTTGTATAATATTTACTTGTAACATCTTAGTTATAACTCAAGAAATGTATAGGTATTGATAAACAGCATGTCAGTGGTCATTCAAGAAATGCAAATGAATGGCAAGGAAAGCAAGCAGGTTAGGCAAATGATGTGTGTGTGTGTGTGTGTGTGTGTGGTTTGTTTTCAATACAAATGAAGAATCTAGCCTTGAATCTGTAGTGACCCAGGTATGGACTTTGTCTCTCATACAAGAACACAAAAGGGATCATAAACTTTAACTGGGGCAAAAAGAGAATATATAACAGGAGTTCTTTTTTCTTTCACCAACCAAATTATGATTGCCTTTTAAAGAGTGGTTCATTTCAATACTGCTGTTTATATTTGCATGTATATGCTGCTAACCATGCCCTGCACTTCATACTGCACCGTCGAAAGCTGCAAAGCTGCTGATAAATTAGAGACAAGGGTTTAAAATATTAGCCTCAGTCAGTAATGCCTTTTAATCCAAATATTAACTTTATGAATGTAAATCTAATTGAGGACAGGGATTGAAAGCAAGGCCATCCACTGTGAGAAAACATGTTTCAGCAGATTAGCATCGTTACCAGTTGTTGAAAGAACCTGAGAAGGATTATTGTAAACGCACGGTATAATGCAACCACCTTCCCCCATACACATGCTCCCATTTTTATATAATCCCAAACCAATATTCTCACCAGAGACACCCACTAAAATCGTAGACAATGGAATATGCAAATTACACTTAAGTCCAGAACAAAACAATACGTTGCCAAGGATTATTGATCTGATTTGAGGTTTCGATGCTGAATTCAAACATAATCGTAAAAGCTCTCATCATTTTGTTCATTGTCTTTCTCCTCTCCTTATCTGAGACAGGTATTCTTATTTGGAGTCATTCTGAGTGTCAATGAAGCATCTTAATGACGCAGTCTGTGTCAGCAGTTCTTCATTTGTAACATGTTCTGCTGTATCTGTGCTAATGTACCCTCCACTTCACTGCACTCTGAAAATGACTCCATTAGTGTTGTGGCCCACCATTATGACATGCAGATAAGCTGTCAGCAAAGCTATCTGTCAGAGGCCGGGGGCAGAATGACTGACAGCCTGAAAAGTTCACCTGCGGGAAAACCCTCCAGACAAGTGGGAAAAAATATAGCGTGCGAAAAAAAACACTTAGGAGTATCATAACATGACGGGGCTTTCTACTTTGGTAACATCCAAAGCGACACGACTCAGAAAAGCGACACGACTTCCTATTCTGAACATAAACGAATGAGACAAAGAGTCGTTGTGCTAGCAGACAGGTGGTTAGTGAGAGAGGCTGATAGGTTGAGCTGTTAAAAACGGTATCCTCTGACTTATTGGGTGTGGGAGTCCATTCTGCTGTGCGAAGACTGGCAACCTGGTAAATGTCAAATGCCCTTCTGTTCCCGGGCTGACTTCACGTGCATGCCAAACTCTGTGTCCATGTCAGAAGCAAGAGAGTAAACACGAGAGAACTACTCTTAAACGAACTGACCGAAGGCGAAATCGACGTGTATTTATCTAAAAGAATGAAGGACAGACACAACGAATTGTTTAATCTGTTTAATCCGTGTAATATTCATCAAAAAAAAAACCAAAAAAAAAAAACCCCAAGATGATTTATATAAGATTCCTATGGTACAAATATATCTTTCTGAGTAAATATTATATGAGACACATTCAAAACAATTTCAGAGTCAGCAATGATTCAGTTGAAAGGTCTTGGCAATGAGGAGGCTACAATGGTTCGGTCCCAGAGTTCTTAAAGTGTTTATCGTGTGAGTTATGGAAAAACTCAGGCTCAGGTTGAGAAAAGAAAAGAAAAGAAAAAAAAGCAGCTTACAGACTGGGATATTAATATGCGCTTGACTGTTTTCTTGTTGTTGTTGTTGCTGTTATCGTTTTATTTTATTTTTGTTCATTGCACAGTGGTGCCTCTATAATGCTTTCAGAGTACCCATCATTTCAAATGAAACAAAATCTACCATGTGAAAAGAGGTTAGCAAGTTAGTTTTTGATGAACCCACCACCACCAAAAAAAAAAAAAAAATTCAGGCCGGTCACAGCAGTTGTCATTTTCAAAGGTTTCCATGGAGACATCTCCCTTGCCTTCCTCTCTGGGTTGAGAAAATGCAGTGAATAAAGAGATGGGAAGGAAACTCATCAGAGCGTTCAGCCAGTGCTCGTGAAATAATTCTGCAGTGGGTCAATTAAAGGATGGTCCAATTTGAAATATTTGAACAAATACAAACATACACAAAAAGATGACAAATCTCTAGGTATTTACATCACAATAAAGCTCTCAGGATTTTAGTAAAATCAATGAAGTTGATTCCGGTTAGATCACATTCCACAGGCCACAGGAGAACCAATTGTAGTCAAAATATTAAGGGTTAATTATGATTATGAGGTTTTTTTTAACTGTCACTAAAACCTTGAATGAGAACAGTTTAAACAGCTCTGTGGGAACGGTTTAAACTGCGTAAAGATTACAGCATATGGAGATACAGATACAGCAGAATGGGAACGAGTGTATTCCATTGATTTCTTAAGACACAGAGTGCGCTTGGAAACTCTTGAACAAGCACACAGGCCTGAGGGGAAGTGGACCTCTCAAGCCAGTCACAGTGAAAACGTCCTGCAGGTGCACATGTCAATCACTGGCAGTCATCAGGACCATCAGGCCAGCAGTTTCTTAAAATCTTCCAGACCTCTTTCACTTAGCTCATCCAGGCCGTAATAGCAATGAGTGACCTTATCAGCAGTCACTACCACAACTCTGACGCCATGGGTGTCCTCCCCCAACTGGCAACCGATGGCTGAGGTCACAACCATGTCCAGTCCTTCGTGTTTTCCCCCTGCGTTTCGGTGGTAGTGACCAGAGAACACGGCTTTCACGCCTGAAAGAGAGGGAGAAGAGAGGCAACGTATGGGCGACGTTGTAAAAACGCTCAAATATGATTTGGGTTTAGCTGGCTTACAGGCTCACCACATTAAAACAAAAAACAATAAACAACAACAACAAAAAAAAAAACCCTGCCCCAACACCCACAGTGAACCTGCTTTCTAAAACAATGCTTTGCCAAATATCTGGTTACATAAATGACTCCAGAGAACAGTCTCAACTCTTTATTTAACGGCACTTAATACCAAACTGGCTAAAGAGTTGGGATGAATCATTTCGCTGGAGAGCACCTAAACGACTGGGAAAGGAAAGAAACGCAGCTGAAATTTCAGTTTTTCGCCGCCGTCAACAAAGACACTTTGATATCTGTGCCTTTCTTTTTTTTTCTTTTTTTTTGAAGAAATCTATTTTCCATTTTGATTTACATAAGTATTGCACCGGTTCTCGTCTCTTCTCGGCAGCAGAGAAACTCAGCTGTGGCGTGGAGGAATACAAGGCGGCGAACTGTTTGCAAAACCACAGCGGTCTGTTAAAGCCGGTCACGCAGAATGAGAACCTCACGTTAGTTCTCTCTGTTTTAAAAGGAGAAAAGGAGGGCAGGGAGAGATATCACAGGTGGATTCATCGAGGTGTCTGGCTCTGAAGAAACCGCTTACCAAATGAACTCCCGTCCTCAACTAATGGATGCATTTAGACTTCTGCTGAAGCCACTTTAGGCACTGGTGACTGCAAAGCAAAGTTTTGCACAAAGATACAATCTGGCCACTGAAGTGCTAAAATAATAATAATAATAATAATAATAATAATAATACAGGGCTGAAATAAAAATTCAGCTTAACACTTGGACCGGCAAAATAGATTTGAAATGTAACCAAGAAACAGTTTCAGTCATCTCATTCAGACCACCCGCACAGCGTTCTTTCAAAATCACCACGGAGACCATCACTACGCTACTGTACAGCCAGTCGTCGACGACAATCCAGGGCAGACGCAAACTGTTTGATTAAAAGAGTGAACCTTGGTTAAATTGGCGATTTAGAAAGAAAGTGCCTGAATAAGTCTATTTTTAAATTACATTTCCATTTTTTGCACATTAATGTCAAACATACTGATATTCAGCACTGGAACAGTGGGACATTACATTCACTAAGAAAGACTGCATATTGTATACTGACAGTCTCAGCTATTTTTTTTATGTATTTTAAAAAGTAACAATGTTATTAGAACGTTTTAGAACCGATTTAAAATGAAAGCGTAATTCACGTACACAAAATGACAGACAGATATTGTTTTCAGTAATGCTCTATGGATACATTTCCAAGCAAAACCATAAGACATCTGCAAATTTCTCCAGAAAGGAGGGAGAAGGCAACAAACAGAAAAAGTGCAGGCAGAACCTGTAGCCTTGACTCCCATAGAATTACACAAGACTGCTGCAAACTGATCGAACAATAGCAGAAAACAACAACAACAACGATGATGAGGACAAATCGTAATTACACCAACAACTATTTCAAAGGGAGTGAGCTGGATTATGCAGATTTCACAAAAAACCCTTAAGAATCATAACCTCCAAGCCACCCTAAAGAGAGAGAAAAAAAAAACAAACAAAAAAAAACCCCAACCAACAGAAACATGACATAAGCAGATAAAAAGAGCAGCCAATTATCTGGAGAAGTCAGATGAGGAGGAGAAAAAAAAAAAAAAATCAAAGCACTTCTTAAACAAGTCGTTTACTCAAAGGACTACCTCTGCACAGCACCAATAGATATGATAATTAAGCTGTGCAATCCGGTGCTAATGACCGCACACACCGGATGAATGACAGATTGACTGTAATTAAACAGGACTTTTCCAGTTATTTAGAAGAGAGTACTGTACAATTACTCACTTCATTATGCGTTTTAGATGCCCTGTCAAATACATCCTTTGTCGAAACATACGTACCGATTTTTTCAATATGACTCAATGACTATATATGACTAAAAAAAAAAAAGTTCTTATTTTGCTGCATCCGCGTGTTTTGGAAATCGGGGGAACGGTGCTGTTCTAATGTCCTTTTAAACCTTGGCAGCTTTGAAACGAACTATGCAGCGTGCAAAACAGAGTCCCTGTAACCCAAGCTATGTTTAATAGAATAACTGACTGCCAAAAAAAAAAAAAAAGAAAATCCTGCACCACCATAATCAGGCTTGATTAATTGGCCACAATCATTTCACGGCAAAAAATGTATTAAGGGCAAAGAACGACTTCTCTCTGAGCCACGATTAGAATAAAGACTGTAAAGGGAAAAAGATATTGGAACAAACTGAACGGCAAAAAAAAGGGGGGGGGTTAGTCTGTATAAGCTATTGGCTTCAGTTTTTTTGGTTATTGACTATCTGCTGTCGTCTGTGTGAGGAGAATAAAAGAACATTGTTCCTCTGGAGAAAACTTGTAACCGGGACCCATCTAGCAGTGAGCGAAAATGAGAAATGTGTTAATATTTATTTTATGGTCTCTCTGACTCATTCCTCTCAGTCACTCCGTACATTGTCTCCAATAGCTATTAGTCTCTTTGATTGCATATGCTCCACTATATTGCCTCCTTCAAAATAACAGTGCTCTGCTTGCGGTTTCCCACCTTAAAAGATGCCTTTCAGAACATCCCATATAACTGTCAGATGTTTCATAGGTTAGTTATTGTAAAATGTGGGAGTCTAAGGGACAACTAGACAATTTAGCTGAGAGAAGCAAAGTTAATCACGAATTTTGGAAATGAACCGTTTTAGAAATCAGATTATTACACCTGAAAGAGCTGGCAGCCAGATTTAGGTGATAGCTATTCCTGAATTTCATCTTCACAAAAAGTCAGAACAAATCTAGTAGGACGTGTGTGTGTGTGTGTGTGTGTGTGTGTGCATGTGCTAATGAGTAAGTGTCAGTGTGTGTGATGCTCTCATTAAAAAACCTGGGAGAAAACTGATCACGAAGCCGCGCCTTAGGATCATTTGCATGACAGAGGGAAAGACAAAATGATACTCTAGGAGAAGAATATTGTTTATGCTGGTCATGTATCACACCCGTTCGTCAAAATAGCTCCACTTACCAATGCATCGTGTACCCTGGTGGCAATTATACTCCCATCCAAAATACACACGAACAGAAAAATCATACACCAGGGCTTTTGGGAACCAGTATCATCCTGATATGTCCACACACACAAAAAAATACTTTATGCAAATTAAGACGCGTCAGCGGCACTTAGTAATGCGCAGGACACAATTTGTCTTTACGGGCACGCTGGCGGTACCAGCACGTACCTTTTAAAGGTAAAGACAAAGAGGAAGAGAAATGTTACCGAATTGCCTCGTTCTCACTAAAAACAATTTAAACCAGTTCCAGTACACAGAACGGGCACTGTAACAGCGAACGAGGAGAAAGGGGTCATGGCCGGGAGCTTAAATTAGAAAAAGAATAGGCTATTCCGAATGCTAATACAATAAACCTGAAGACTTAAGTCTGTTTGAAGAAAAGACTATCAAAGTATGCAGCAGCAGCAGCAGCAGCAGTCACAGACAAACAAATCTAGCATTAAGAATAATGGCCCTCGACCGAGACTCCCAAACGACCTCGCGCACACAAGCCAGAAAACCCTGAAATGTGTGTAAGAGGTTCTCCTGGGCGCATTCAACATGCCAGAGCTCAGCCGCACTTCATCACATTATCACCTTCATCATTCTCCAGGGCAGGAGCTGTTCCTCATTCTCAGCCTAAAACAATATGGTCCCCCCCCCCGTCTTATCTGCATTTCTCAATTGAAGACAAATGTTCCCTTAGTTTACAAAGGCCCGTTCTCATTTACATTGGCCAGGACTGGAGAAAGCCTTGGGCCAAATGCGATAACACAGGAGACACTTGGCTTATCGCTACTAATTAACAAGTACAAGATTGCACTGCTGGCTGTGAGAGAATTTTTGGATGGTTATTTAAAAAAAAAAGAAACAACCGCGCACATAATAAATTGCTCAGTGTTTGGGCGCTACAGGTAAACTTCTCAGGCAGTGTCCTATTTATCCCAGTTGGAGTGGCTTTGAGAACACCACTGAGCATTCACTGGTAAATCTCAGGTAGGAGGTACGGCACGCTTGGCACAGAGGGATATAATTTTACATCTAATCCAGCTACTCTCTTATGTTTTAGGCGAAATTACTATTGTGCGGCAATTATCACGTAAAAAAAATAGTGCAGAGAGACAAACATAACAGCATAGAGCCCTAAAGAAATGATGAATAATGAACACTTGACTCCTATAGCCTAAATCTGGCAGCAGACTTCCTGAGACTACAGCTTCCCAGCAGATTTTCTGACGAAGGGAGAGGGAGAGAGAGAAGGGGGGGGGGGTGTACGCTTGCTGAGAATAGCCTCCTCTTGTGTTTGATATTTTTACACTTAGCATTCATGCCCTTGAGTCAAAATTTCACTTCATACATGTATTTTCAGCTATGTGACAAACAACTGAGAGAGGAAAGTGTGATTTTCAAGGTACAATACAGTCTTTGAGTATCATTAAAAAAGAAAAACAACAACAACAAAAAAACCCCAATATCTTGAGTGTGGTGTGCTCATAAAAGATGGTAAACAACTGAATTTATCAGCAGTAGTGTATTACTGTAATGATTACAAACTCCACACACACACGCGGCGCGCACACACAGACACACACACAGACACACATACACCCAGACACACACGCACACACTCACACTACAAGCCAGCTAACAAAGATCTGAGTGATCAGCCCTCCCTACCTCCCCAGGGTAAAAGTCTCAAAATGGATGAGTTTCCCACAGCCTGGCTGCCTTATAGAAAATATGGCTTAAATCAGATGAACAAAATTTGCAGCATTATATTAGATCTGAGAGCTTGGAGAGACTGAGTGGAAATGAGTTTGTTCGCACTGCTTTACAGTAAGTCCATGTTTTTCCAATTTCAGTGGTATCCCTAATAAGCTGGGAGGATGAGCTTACTTTGTCAAACAAATTCTTTTTTCTCCCTCCCTCCCTCTCTTCCTCCCTCCCTCCCTCTCTTTCTTCTCTGTGAATTTGACATTTCTTTTTGTCCATCATGAGATTTGCTCCGAAACAGAGACATTAGAACTGTATCAGAGGACAAATTACTGCAAAGGAAATTGGTGTCCATCCATCAAAACTTTTACAGTTGTCTGTGTTGCACTGATTACTCATATTCATCACACCGTCTGGCGACAAACAACTTGAAATACAACTTTTTTTTTTTTTTTTAATGAAAGATGAAAGTTCAAACAAAGATCAAAGATCTACGCCAATGGTCCTACTCATTTGTAAGTGAACTGATTGGGCACAAACTCAACGTTATCATCCCCCAAAGAAAAATCTACATTCCATTCAACTGGAGCAAAGCATCTTTTTGTAAGGGTATGAAATGACAGTTACAAACTAGTAATAACACAACACTGAAGTTTAGATAAGGTTTATGACTGTAAAAAAAAAAATATATCGCAACCACAAATCTGTAATGTAGCACTTAAATCCTATTAAACTGACGTATTACCTTTCAGTCCAAGACTGTCATTTATTTATTTTTTTTAACCAATATGGCGTTCTATCATCTTGAAATGGAGAACGAGAAAACGCAGTGTAATAAATGGTGTCATATCCAATCTGAGTGAACTCCTGAGATGAAGTCTAGGAGTCTGAATTCTTGGCACGCGTACCTCCGCTACGTCTGGTCAGAGGGTTACAGCCCTACTTCCTATCAAAGTGTTAAGTGTTTGAAAATGTGTTTTAACAAAAAATTAAAAAAAACAGACAGAATACATTAAAACGTCGAAAGACGGATCACACATTTGTCACCCCAGTTGATTTTTCATTGAAAAAAAAAAAAGAAAAAAAAGAAAAAAAAAAATCATCTCTATTTAAGCAAAGGGACTCGTATTTCCCATAAATGCTCATTAGAAATACACAGGAGAATAAGTATGGGGGAATATATTCAGTGTATGTCCACACAGCTGTTGAATAAAACAGCATCTGCTCTGATCCAAGCCTCATATTCAAAGCTCAGAGGCCTGTTATCAATAATTAACATAATGCAGAGTATGGTTCCTGTGCCGTCCGAGTTCCTAATTGATTCCAGAACATGTGAACATGTGTACGTACGCGAGGTAAAGAGCGTCATAGCATGTGGAAAGTATGTGAGATTTCTACGTCTCCTTGTCTGTGAAGCTTTAATTATGCATCCTGAATGAGCGCTTTCAAGCACTTACGCTGTAACTCGAAAGTCGAGGGCAGGACAAAAGGATCGTAACGTTCGCCTTCTGATAAAGGAAAAGTTGCCAACGTATGGGTCAAGAAATTTACCTACAGGCTTAAAAAGCTTAAGGGGGAATAACATTAAAATGACTGCTAATGCACTTGACTTCTTCAGGTGATGAATTTTACATGTATGTGCAATAGCAAGCGAAAAAAAAAAAAAAAGTGCTTCCATTGGAACTTTCTTCAATACAGCGACTACCTGTGTGACCTCTTTCTCTCTCTCTCTCTCTCCCGAGGTCCTTTTTTTCACCTACCTGCTTGCTTAAACTTCTTCATCAGGCTCTCCCTAACGTCTCTCTGCATGTTGAAGTAGTCGTCCTCTTCGTCGATCTGACGCAGGTACAGCGGAATGTGCTGGAACACCAGCACGTGGCGACAGGAGCTTTGCCTGGCTTTCTCTAGCTGCCTGTCTAACCAGAGCTCCTGGGCTTCCTTCAGCTTTTTGCATTTGGAGGCATCAAAGAAAAGCTGTGAGTTCAGCACCAAACAGAACACCCCACCCACCCAGAAGCTGAAGTAGTCATCGCCCCAGGCACGACAGAACTGCTCCACCGTTTCTGGGGTGGGTGTATTGCCCAAGTCGTGGTTGCCACTGACGAAGATCAGAGGGATGTCGGGGTCCGTGTCTCTCAAGGCCTCTTTAAGGTCTCTCTCCTGTTCTTCCCTGTACTGGGCGCCTGAGGTAAAACAAAGAGAAACGTTCTGGTATTAGTCATCTGCGAGTAAAGCTTGATCAGCACAGAGGTTTAAAACCAGCCTAAGGATGAGCACAAAGTGGAAAAAAAAGAAAAAAGAAGAAGAAGAAGAAGAAGAAGAAGAAGCGTGATAGTGTAGTGTCGGGGGTCGAGTCATGTCCTTTCACCAAACACTGAGATATTTGTGATCACTCTGCATTTGTGGCTCGATGTGCGACGACTGCTTCTAATTCAATAAGACATTCACATGCCAGCGTTCCTGAGACATTCTCTAAAAAAAAAAAAAAAGCGCTCTGTGAACTGTGAAGTGACTACAAAAAAAAAAACAAATAGACGCAACGACCAAAAATAAACATTGCGGGAAAAACAAGCTCTTGATCAAGCGGAGCTAACTTTACCGTGGGTCATTTTTAACTTTCAAAAGCAAAGAAATGTATTTGGAGAACTAAAAAACAACAACAACAACAACAACAAAAAAACCTATCAGATATATAATCCAAAACGTAGAGCAGCGAGTAAACAGAATCCAATCCCATTCCTCGTGGGCCAAAGCGTACAGTGGAAGGAAGCGCTCTGAGGCTTTGCTTAAACAGCCTTTGTTAACTTCTCATGTGACAAGTGGGGCATCACGCTAATTGCCTGTAAAAGACGTGAGGGGTGTATGCAGAGGGAAGCAGAAATGAGGTGATCCGTGGCCGACTCACAGAGACACAGGAGAGGAAACACACACACACACACACACACACACACACACAGCGCAGCCAAAAGAACAGGCTCCTCCTGGAAAATGCACGGGGACAGTACTACACATCATCAGATAATTACACCAGTCTCTAGAAAAATGTGTCCACACACACACAAACACACACACATACATACACATATATAGGCCCATTTACCGAAATATAACAGAAGCACGTCACTGAAACTGTTAAGAATTTTGTCCACACTAAGTCTGTATCTGTCTATACTGACACATTTTTTTTTTTTTAGAGGATACCTTCATGCATACAAAACAACCCAATGTATAGGTCAGAAAGAGTTGAAACGGTCAGAAATAAAGTTCGTTCTCTTAGAGGCAACTACTGTAAGTGACAGTTTATCAGGGAAAATTGAAGTGTGAGGTCAGGTTGGAGAATCTAGGGCAGTGTGCAGCTGTGCTGTGTGAGACTACTGCATCTGAGACTCATTCTGAGTTTTCTTTTCACTGGTACAGTGCATATAACTCCAACAAGTCCCTGTCTCTCCTGACAGTACCAAAGCCCAAAGAAACCCATTAAAACTCTTCCCCAGTGAGATCTCTATCAGCTAAACACACAGAGGAGGCCTCTTTCTGAACTGATTTCCCCTCTGGTCATTACGGCTGATGTGCAGAAAATCCTCAGGGAATTTTACTTTTATCCGCTTTCAACGGCAATTACGGGGCTAACGCACAGAGGTTGGAAAGTACAAGTAAAAGAGCAATATCCCCCACCTAACCTTGTCAAACAAGCCCAGATGCTTGCCCAGTGAGGACACACTAACATCCAGGCAAACCTTCGTAGACCTCATTAGAACAACATTAAGTCCAGTGCACTCTTAATCTGATCATCTCCCTCCATGATCTTCCCTTTTGCTCACCAGACGAAGTCCTTGAGATAAAAACCTCTCAAGGATTTTGAGCCAGTATCGCCGGGCGATCCTTCAATTACCACGTGGAACGGTGTTCGTTCAGCAAGCTCCTGCCTGTATTTCCAGGGTCAAGCGGCGTGTGCAAACACGGAGAGCGGGAGAAATTGAAATCGAATCAGGTTTGGCTTCCAACGAGCCTTGACACATCGGCAACACGTTTTTAATAGGCGAGAGGATGACTGACGAGGAGGTTAATCGAGTCCTGCTCTCCCCTGACTCCTTCTTTCCACCATACCCCGTCACCTCCATCCTAACACGCGATTGATTTCTCACACCATCCCAAGACCGCCAATGTCAAACACATGCGCATCTCTTTAAGAGACGAACAGAGTGAAACTCAAACTAGTCTCTAGCAAAAAAAAAACAGACATTAGAAGCACAGCTTTCACAATGTGTAGCGGGGATAAAGAGAGAGAGAGAGGCATTGACCCAGCTTTACACAAGTCAAAAGGCCACGTGTCTTTCACCAGCTTCAAAGCTGGCTCCATACTTCACATGACAACTTTCTCCAGATGAAGACCTTCTTCTCCTCGAGAGGAACCGTTGAGAGGAAATGTCAGCCAAAAGGCCTGGTGGTTTCTGAGCTCCGCAGAGCGAGGGGAAAAAGAGCCCCGCGTGACGGACGTGGCGTGAAATGCATCTGGCACACTCCGCATGCTCGGCCGGCCTGACGGTAATGAGTGTTGACGCCCGAGCGTTTAAAGGTCCCAAAACCTCCTGGAGAGCCAGGCCTGTGCCTTTCCAGACAGCTTATCACACGGTGACCTATAAATTACACCCATGAGGGGAAACCATAGCCTCAAAACTCCCTTTCAATTATGAGGGAGATGACACTATTAGGCTGACTAAGACTCGGTTGGTGCATTCAAAGGATGTTGTGGGTCAGAATAAATTGAGCTGAATTAATAGGTAAATTACAGTGGACAAGCAAAACAAAAGCTTAATTGTTTTCGGAAGTTCACGTGGTTTAGCTAGTACGGTTTACATCAAAGTCCTCTTGGTAAAGACTTGTAAAACATCCTTAATTCATACTGAGGCTAAAAAAAAAAAGTTCAAATCTTTAAGTGGGTACTCTTTGAAATATTTTATGAAAAAATGTAAAACGACACGATGACACACATGGTTTGGGTATCTTTTAGTAAACAAACACAACTGGCACAACAGGTTGCTTCCATCACAAATAAGCAAAAAAAAGCATACACAGAACAGGTCACAACGTCACAACACAGACATGAGAACACGAATACAGTCAAAACCAGAGGACGCGGGGACATGCACATCATTCCATACAGTCAAAAATAGCACACGAGCACTACTCAATATCACGTGTGTCCTCCCTGAGCTGGGACACCGGGTACCTCTTTCCGTGTGTCCTTTTCTTTTGACTGCGTTTTGCGTTCTTGTGTTCGTGTTGTCACGATGTGACTTTTGTTGCATCATCCCGTCTTCTGTTTATGTTTTTTTTCGCTTATTTGCGATGAAAGCAAACTGTTGATCTCTGCTGAGTTGTGTTTGTTTCGAAAAAAAAAAATATCCAAACTGTGTCATGATGTCATTTTTCCTTTTTTTTTTGTCATAAAATACTTCAAAGAGTGCTCTCTTAAAGATTTGATTTGAATTTCTTTCTTGTTTTTTCTTTCTTTTTTTTTTTTTTTTTTAAATGCTCAGTATGTCAGACACCTTTTAACATTATGACCGGTATTTTTCTCTCTCTTTGGCAGTTTGGAAGACATTCTGCACCAATTAACATTTTGAACCAGTGACACGATGTCACAGCACAATGTCCACTCACATGCTGCGAAGCTTCGGATATCATATCCTCCCTCGCTTAACTCCAGTGCTCTGGCAAAAAGAACAATGAAACAGACATAACATTTCCTGACTTTACTCTTTATTAGACTCAAGAGCATTCACTGTTAAAGCGCGAAAAAAGGCCTCTCTGCGTTGAGAAGCCTTTTTCATTCTCTTTAGAACAGCTGTTTTGGGGTGAAACAATTAGATAGCTGTTGGGACTACAGATAGCATTGAAGACCGTCCAGATGCCTGGCAGTGTTAACAGCACCTTTTTATAATGACTAACAGAGAAACTCTTGAGCAGAAGAATAAAGGGATCACAGTACACGCTCTCTCTCCTCCCAATTTAGACTCTGGTTTTTGAATTACAAATTGGTTTTAATACTAGTCTAGTTGAAACAGACCATTTTTGCTCAATTATTTTGTGGTTTCCCTCTGCCTCAGTAGAAAATAAATTTAAAAAATGCAGACATTTTTGAACTGCATGTAACCAAGCAACAATTAAGCACTGGAAGTAGGCATATGTAGTTGTTCTGAGCTAAAGTCAGTGATTGGCTTATAAATATTATAATAAAGTAAATTTGTTTGTGAGAAAGTACCCCCTGGTACATCTTTGTTTCACTAACCATTTCAGAAGCTATGTACACTTATCCCCTTATAGATTTAAGCAGCAGGGTTCCAACTCAATCCAAGCTTTAAGTTAAGCACCCAGTTTTGTTCAAAATGGGATCTCTTTTAAGCCCAGACTGGCAAGCAGCATATTCTACCAGGCAGGATTTCTCAGTTAGCCTGACAACTTGAGCCAAAAGTCAAAACTGTCTAATAAGAGAACTGAGTGATTAAAATAAAGCTTGGATTGACCTGGTGACCTGGAACCCACCCCCAAATCCCCTCCCCCCCACTTCAGGTTTAAATATTTTAAGTATGTTCAAAATCCAGGCTCAACAAAACCACTGAATAGAACTATCAGCACACACTTTATCTCTTTGTATGTCTTTGTAATAACACATTTTCTCATACTTAGAGTAGACAGATTACTAGCTCAAAGAAATGCAAAGCATAACGAGACACGACAGAGCAATGCACCGAGGGATCCAGTATGATTACAAATAAGCTATTGCCCTGCCAGAAAAGAGTTTCATTTCCCTTTCAAGAACACTGTAGCTCAAAATCTTTATACACTCTTTCAAACGACTGCTGCAATGTTCGTGCAATAGTTTGTCCCTTTCCTATGGGACACACAATAGCTATATAGCTAATTGTAAACTCCAAATGAGCCTCTGATGCACTGTTGTAAAGGAAGAGGAAGGAACGGGGAACATTACCGGTAGCGCTGATCATGCCAAAAAAAAACCAAAAAAGTGTATTATAGCACTGATATCTTACAGTCAAATTAGCCAGGAGTGTTTTTTTAAATTACTATTACCGTCATTATCGCTTCATGACTCTGAGCGACCGCTTAGCATACCTGGCATGGCGTGGACCAAGTCCCCACACAGCACGACGAAGCGCGGCCTGGGATTCAGTGCGTTTATGGCCTGCACCGCCTTCTTGGTTAGCCGGACCTCCTCGTCCCATTCATCTCCTCCTTCGTCGCCACCTCCTGCCCTCCAGGCTTTAATCAAGCCGAGCTGCGGATCAGCCCCCTGGACGAAATAGAAAGGGCCCTTCCATTCCCTCTGTTCTTCTGCAGAGGACAGGGGGAAGACCATGTAAACTATTGTAATAATTCAAGTCAACACGAGATTTCAATAATTAACAACGGGCTGATGGATGTTGACACAAGCACGGGGGGAAAAAAAAAAAATGTTTTCCATAATGTAACATTACATAAGACACTCGTAATGAAATTGTTATCAAATATTCATGGGAGATTTTTTTTAAATTTTTTTTTTTAGAAGTTTCAGGCATTATGCGATCTGTCGAGGAGTGACATGAGGGGAACCTGTAGAGGATGAGACGGTGGTGCCATGACAAAATATTCCCCTCGGTGTATGCAAATGAGAGATACTACTAACGTCTCCATTTGAGGGCTTGTGTTAAGAGGAAACACAAACACAAGCAGCCTTTCATATCGTCTCAAGGGGTTTGTGACTGAAACATACACATACACACATACACACACACACACACGCATTCACACACCATTTTGCAGCTCAACTGTTGTGTTTTCTCTTCAATATTGCATATATTTCTGATGTACCTTTGTGATATATTCCTCCCACATGGATCTATGATTAATGGATTTTATTTCTAGTCTCTGACATCAGAACTTAAAGAAAGAGAAAAGATGAAAATCTCCCATAACCCCATGGGAACGCCATAACAAGGTCTTGACAAGGCTATTGAGTGTTCACTCAGCCCAGTGATCATTTCAGTACAGGCTGAAGAACATCTAACACTGAAAAGGAACTGAAAAAGAACTATTAAGAAAATCATATTAATCCAGAATGTCTATGTTTCTTTTTTCTTTTCTTTCTTTTTAAATGATCATTTGAGACACAAGATCAGCATTGATGAAATACTGGACATAATCTATAGGCTATTCAGTGGGCTTTAGGCCTAACTAAAGCAGATTTGAACTGAACAATATCCATCCAAAAATAATGAAATGGAATGAAAATAGAAACGGCATTAAAAGGAAACACAGACGTTTAAGTCTTCCTCTTTGTTATGTTAAGTAGTCTGCATAGCGCTCTCAAACATCGCACCCTCCGGGCTTACACACTTGAGTTTATTGTTCTACACCTTACAGTATGGTCCACAGAGACTGCATGAACTATTCGCAGGCAACTTTAAAAACATGAATTGAAAAGAGCAAACAAAGCTCCCAAGACAAATAAGCATAAATCTATTTTTGCAGCCACACCAAACATAAATCAGACGAATATCTTCAAGCGAGGGCACGTTCAAAACAACAGCTAATAATAATTCAAAATGAAGGGTTTTTTTTTTTTTTAACTTCTTCAACATCAGTTTGGGAGGTGCATAAACTTAAAGGTTTGTCACGCTGCTCAGGTGAAGATGTAAAGCAATGGAAGAAAGACATATTCAAACCAAAGAAGTTTGTTTACTTCTTCCTGGCTTGATTACAAGTCAAAAGTAATTCAATTAAATTGCACTTCTTGTTTCATTTTGCTAACTGCGCACTGGAGCAAGCGCTCACCAGAAGCACCATTACTGAACAATCCCTTTAAGAGTATCAGCATGTGATCTTTGACCCTAAAAGAAATTTCTTTTAGCTATGCTCTCTCAAATAATCAAAAAGGAACATTGTGGATTAAACACTTTAGGTTATACTTTCTTTTCCAAATCATGTTCCATTGCCACAATTAAGGTTTTGCATAGCTTTTAAGTTTAAAACTTGTTAGTTGTTAGCAAATATATTCAGCACGGTAAGCTGTCAAGATGATTTTCATCACTGTTTCTCAATGGTCATTACGTCAAATTAGACAGTTATGATTCATTTTCAGTATGTTAAAAGAGCAGCGTGTCACCTTCAAAAGTAAAATACTAAACAAACGTAACAAATTACTTTGCTCGAGTGACTCGCTAGCTCTGTAGCTAACCTACAATTACCTTCTGTGAGTCCCTCATAGGTCCGATGTTTGGCTCTGAGAAACATTGCATCGACACTTGCCATTGTTGTAAGGTAAACTGAAATGAGGTAAACACGCTCTCTGATGTTGTCAACGTTAAAAGTTAGTCCCTGTGGGACTCCTACTTCGCATACAAAACGAAGACCTCCAACAGTTCTTGAAAAGTCTGCAACGTTAGCTCCGCCGCTAACACGGGAGCGAACTTTCGGTACTCACCAGAGACGTTCTAGTTCTATGATCGATTTCATAGGTCATGTATTACTTATGCCTGTAACTGCCGCAGTTTATTTATGTTGTAGGATTTACCTGTGGAGCCCTCTAGCCCCAAACGAGTTAACCGTAAGTGACTGGGTGAATAACAAGAAAACTTAATTGTGGTAGGACACTCATAGCAGTGCATAAAGACACCTGGGTTCTTGGCATAAATATATAATATTAACGCTTATTTTCCAAGCATATTAACAACGTGCACGCAGTTTGGCTGACAAAAAATGTACATTTCTCTTCAAATAAAATCCAGAAAGACACATTTATGTCATGCATACGACGAGTAGGCAAAGTGCTGGAAACACAACATGAAAATTAATGTCGTATAATTGTATAATTGTGTAATTATTATATATTTATTCTTATACAGATTTTGAACGGTTGACAGAGCTGTGCTGTACTACTGTATAAGAAAGAAAGGATCTAATACTATGAGGTTTGAAGGACATGGAAATTTACTACCCAGCGTATGGATCCAGAATTTCCATAAAGTTTCAATAAATTATAGATCTGGTGACCAGAGTGGCCATGTGGAGTGATTGACTGCATCCTGCTGTTCCAAAATGCATTTTTGAATGCATTTAGCTGTGCCAAGAAGGGAGGATTATCATCCTGGAATATGGGAACATCTTGTGGAAATAGCGTTTGCACAATAAGGTGCAGATGTTTACATAAGATGGCTTTGTATACTTTGTCTGTATTTCCATGATACAGAGCAATAGCCCCAAACACTCTCACAAGATGTCTGTGCATACCATAACATGTCGGCTTTGTTTAACAGCTGAGAACAGAAATTGTGTGATTGAGAGCGTCCTTTGCCTTTCTCCATTCGTATAGGCTATTCCAAGTAGATGTAGGGAAAAAAAAGAATTTAAAATTCATTAGATCATAACTTTCTTTATTTGCTCAGAAGTTCAAGTTCTGTGTTCATTACACTAAGTTATGGATTTTTGCCCTCTGGACTCGGTTGCTATCGGTTTCTGCTTGGTGCCTTGACCATAAATATCAGCTTTGTAAATTCACAGCATAAGGTTTTTTTCATCAAGACTGGAAAATAAAGTTGTACACTCTACCCCCTGAAGTATTAGTCTTTCCCTTCATTAAGCTCTGACATGCTACCTTTGATTCCTGAGGACGTTTTTCCTTCTTTGTCACCCCTTTCAACACTGTCTCCTGTGATACATGAATTAATTTGTCGTTTCTCTGAACGATGCAGAAGCAATAAGGGCATTAACCATCTGACTTCTTTTGAAACTCTCATATTTTTTTTAGAATCTTAAATATTAGCCTAACTGTTGTGCGGCATTTGATTCTGAGACAGGTTTTTAACAGCGATGTCTTGGGATAGCTTTTTCATTAAAACTTTCCATTATGTTGTTTACCTGCTGAAGCATTAAAAGAAATGTAATGCTTAAAGTGGAATAGTACAATATAAAGCTAGTAATCCAGTTTAATGCAAATAGTATTATAACAAATTCCAATAAAACACATTTCTATGCTGATGCATTTTCCATTAAAATGTAGCCTTTTTATCAAACAATTAACCCTCTCCCCAACTAATTTATTTTTCATACTCCCTAGCACTTTGGTGTCCAAGTCAAGTAACATATCCTTGTAAACATTCATTGATTTTTAAACAACACTGTAGTGTGACCTAGATTTGCTTATTTTACCTTAAAATAATCCACCACAGGTTTTATTTGGTGTTGTGTTTCTTTGTTGTTTGTGCATTTTTAATATTAAGTGCAAAAAACTGCCTTCAGACTATTTTAAGGGCCTCTATGTAGGTCTCAGGGACTCTTGGCATTCACACCAAAACCTCTGGCAGTGATTATGAACATAATACACAACCTCAGGCTCATCTCATAGTTTTTCATGGCAGAATAACAGGTCTGCTGTTAGAGTGACATCAGATCTGAACATTTGAGGGCATTTACTATAAGATCTGCACATGCCCCGTTTATTCAAGCAAATTAGACTACGATTCTTGAACCAGACTTACCTGTAATTACGTTGGGTGCTATACTTGCCATGCTGCAACCTGCTGGTCTCAGCAACACAATATTTAAACTTTCCCATCTTAAAAGTCCCCCAGATTGTTTATTATAGTTCCTCTCCTAGATTCAGTGTCACGTAATCAAGTTAAACCACAGATTTTCTTTTTCAGCTTAATGTACTCTGATGTCCACCTTGAGATTTGAAGTCACAAACTTTTAATTTCATGAAAGCTTACATTCGACATACACTATTTTGTTTGTATTTGAAGAACATGCAAATGTCATACCATCGTTCTTAAAGGATTTCATTTAGGCTAACAATACAAATGCCTTTTGATCTTTGAGGAATATCACTTCAAAGTCATATTCAATTAAACTCTTCCACCACGTAAAGCAGCCAAATAAAAGCTTTTCTTTTTTCTTTTTTTTTCACTTCCTTTTTTTTTTTACTTCATTACGTCAACCTCGAGAGTCGCTGACCCATGCAGTCCAGAGTTACACTGTCGGTATATATGCATATGACTGTGAGAGCATGAGCGCCTCTAAACATCTAAAATGAAACATTAAACCATAACTAGGAGTCGCAGAGGTAAATTTGAACTTGCCTCTGTTAAGCACCGTGTCAATGATACATGAAACAAATTTCCACCCGTAATCCAATAAGGACGATGAAATGACAAGTCTATCAAACAAGTTTAAAAATAGCCAAGATTAGCAAAAGTGCGCAGATAAGGCCTGCGCAGGATTTGGTGCGCGATGCGATTGGAGGAATCAAAGAGCCAAACTGACAGCAACATTACAGGCTTTTACACATCCTGCCAATCAATGGAGTGCGTCGTAGATTGCTGTAGGTGACAGGAATGTTACTCTATGATTTGATTCCTTGACTGTTTGATTTAATGATGTGTAAATATATTGACATTCAAGAAGACGACATGTAGATAACGTATGTAGAAATGTACAGAAAAGATGCTGTCCTGTCACGTGGAGTCAAAAGATAATAAAGAATAAAACAGAGAGCATCACTCCCAAAGCTCTACGGGAAAATAAACCGTTTTCTCGCAAGATTCTCTCTCTCTCTCTCTCTCTCTCTCTCTCTCTCTCTCTCATTCAATCCCACCCCTCTCCCTTACTCACCAGGTTATCCCTCTCTCTCTCCCTCTCCCTCTCTCGTATTACCTATTATTCAATCAGTCGCGTTCGAGCGTACCGCACTGTTTTGCCTGTACTAGTTACAGTGCGTGTGAGCGCATGGTAGCAGAGACATTGTCATTGGAGGAGATGTGTTCAGTGTAGGAGTTGTGGTTGAGTTTTAGGACCAGTAATACAGTTCTCTAACAATACCACTGGTCGAGCGACAGGAGGAATGAGAGGCAGCTGTCAGGGTGGGCTAAACACCCTCACATATCAGCGGATTTTAGCGGAGGACTAAGATTCCTCAGCTTCGTTGAGAAGGGAGCATCTTTGAAAATGATTATCACAACGCATGGCTACATTTTTCTATTTGGATATATGTCTTCTGGACTCTGGTAGTACCAAATCTTTTGTTTTATCCACATCTTTTTGTTTCCAGTGCAAGAGAAGCCTTTAAAGGGGAGTCTACAGGATGAGATGGACAGTCCTGATTTTAGGGTACTTTTTGGTTAAAGTTATGGTGCAACTGTGTAAGGCAGATGGAGAACCCGGACAGCAGCTCGAGGGTTTCATAATGCTATCGGGATCCAACGGGTCCAGGGAGGAGGAGAACGGTTTTTCTGAAAGTCCACACACAGAGGACAAATGTCGCGGATACTATGATGTGATGGGCCAATGGGATCCACCGTTCGTTTGCAAAACGGGCAATTATTTGTATTGTTGCGGCACCTGTGGCTTCCGATTCTGCTGCGCTTACAAAAACTCCCGTTTGGATCAAAGCACTTGTAAAAATTATGACACCCCTGTGTGGATGTTGACAGGACAAACTCCATATAAGAAAAATGACCCCAGGCACGATCCAACCAAGGATAAGACAAACTTAATTGTGTACATAATATGTGGAGTTGTGGCGATCATGGCACTTGTCGGGATATTTACAAAACTTGGGTTAGAAAAGGCACATCGACCCCAAAGAGAAAACATGTCTCGGTAAGTTCGAGAACAATAAGGCTGTTTCGGGAATGGTTTGGAGCTATAGCGTTTACTTCTTTATTATGGAGAGAGATCATTTGCCTCTCCTCTCGTTGTGGCGGGTTGACGCACCAAAACAGCTATTGCAATTGTTACAGACAATTGTGAGCAGCATATAATTTCATGTCTGTGTAAGTCATTCCAAATAATTGTTCAACATCGTTGTTTAAAAGAGAATACAGTACAGTCTAATAGGATTTCATTGTGCCCTTGTGCGCACATGAGGCACTGTCACACGTCTCTTTGACTAGTACAGTACTTGACGGATACAGAAAGACATTGACTGATGTCTGTAAGCGAAAAAAAACCCCCTCAAAAACAATGACCTCAGCAGACCAAATTCTATGCAAAACCAGCTTTATGTCAAGGGCCAATCGCAACCGTAGCCTACTAGAAGCACAAAAAAAGAAAGTTCTTCTGATTTGACATCCCTTAGGTGTCTGAAACAATGGGAATCGAATGTCTATAGACATGAGAATGAGAGATGAAAGAACTGACAACAAAGAATGTGTCAGGAAGTATCCATCAACTACTCTCTGTAATTCAAAAAAAAGATTTATTACACAGAATCACATACAATGTTTTGATCAGTCAGGCAGTCCAATCAATTCGACCCGTCGGCTCTCTGACTCTTCATCTTGATCTTTCCAAACGTAACGACAGCAAATCACACCGGCAACAATGCCTTTCATTTATCTGAAGTTTTTCTTTCATATAATCTCTGTTTGAGAGTGATTATTTTGGTCTAACTCAGTGTAGTTAAACGGGGCTGCATATGGCAGCATTTGAACCTCAAAATTGTGAAATATAAGTCACTGAGTACGCATTAAAAGTATTGTGCGATTTGTATCACGTACTTTCTCACGCGTACTTGTCTCCCCCAATGTACTTCACTCGCTCAGTGGAGGCGAAGGTGCCTCCTTTCTCTTCCTCTTTAAAAGGCGTTCATTTGTTTAGAGCAAGAGAGACACTAACGTATCCGATGCGATCTAAGCTACAGCCAGAGAAAGTACCATGGACAGCGCAAACATTACAGCACTGCACCAGTTACGCTGGGCGCCTGTATCCCGTGTCAACAGTTACGCCCCTGACAGAAATAGTCTGTATTTAAAGCTGTGGACTGGTTACTGCTGTCATTAGCTGTGATTCCAAGTGCAACCAGCAAAATTCAGAATTTTAGATCTAATTAACATTTTCTCCATGTACAGTAGTGATCACATGAACTTTTTTTGAAGAACACGTAAAGTCATGCAAAAACACAAGATTGAATCTTTTGTACTTAGTTCTTGTTTTAGAAGCAGTGGCACAATCTATTTTAAAGAAAAAAAAGTCTTAGACTAACATTAAGGACCACTAACGCAGATACCCTTAAATGTGTACAGTTCTAACTGGCAAATAAGTCGGAGCTAAATGAGGCACATACTGAGAATTAACGAACATGCTTGTTCCTCCACAGAGCGGTAGCAAGTGTGATGCAAGGCACCCGTCCGGGTGAACACGAGGAGGCCATTGGAATGCATACACAGCACTATGACACCATGCAAGCGAGGGCGAACAATCTCCGTGAGTTCGATTCATTTGTGATTGATAATTATTTTTCATAGCTATTGTCTCTGAGTGCCTGAAAAATCTGAATAATCTTAATGTGGATGAGTAGAAAATGCACGATCAATGGATTTAATGTCGTTTTCCACAGTCTTGAAGTTGTGAAACCATTTGCCTACTCATTTACAAGAATTTGAAGACTTCCCACAAACTGTATAATTAACTTCATGCCATGCCAGCCATCTGCATTAATCCAGAAATTTTACTCTTTAACATTTCATGGTCGCTTGAGTATGTAATCATATTCAGTGGCAGAATTGTGTTTACAGTGCAAATGGCCTTTAGACTGCACAATGTGAACTGTGAATGCCATGGATTCCCTTGGAACACCTTTTTATTGCAAATCTTGCTTACACGACTCAAGATCTGTTCAGAATTCAAAAGAAAAACAATGCTGTGAAAGCCGTCTATTTCTGGTTAGTCCTGTGGGTTGCCATAGCAGTTATGTGTACTGTGATTGTTTAACTCTGGGATCAAAGAGCCCAGACTGAATGACTTAATCTGGACTATTTAAACACATTTATTGTCTGCTCAGATTCAAGAGTGATTACATCACCTCTGCCTCCCCCTCCCGTCTCTACCATGGTTACGAGCACCCACAAAATGTGCCTGCAAAGAAATTACACAAAGCTCACTAAGGCTCTCAAAGAGTTGCTCTAAGGCATCCATTTTGGTTAACACTGGGAATGTGAGTTACCAGCAGGAGGAATATTCCCTTAATTTTAAGTGCAAAAAAATAGTCATCCTCTTCAAAGCAGCTGAGTCCACAGAACTGATTGTAAACTGTGATGAAGTTGTGATGGCATTTCATTGTCACACGCAATTTCTAAAGAAAACGGTGAAGGAACAGTGAACATTATAACTGTTTACTGAAACAGTTAAGGAATAGTGAACATTACAACTGTTTATTGTCTCAGTCAAGAGCTCAGAGATGCATAATTATCTTTGTTTCTTAAATGCGAACAGAAAGCTGCCATGGAACTTTGAAGGAAATTTTATGGGGCGTCTCACATATGGGCGCACGTTCACTCAAATGTGTCGCTTAATGTAAAAAACAACAGAAATTGCAGTTGAGTAAATGACGTTTACAAGCTTTTAAGGCTAACTGGGATATGAAAGGTTATGTTGGAGTGTTCCTCCTGTGTGAAACCAGAAGGGAATTTTCTGATACGCCTTAATTGTCAAAATGTTGATTATTGGTGATGTGAATCCTGCTCTTTTAACCTGGTAATTATGAAGGATGGGATAACCTCAGGGACCTGTTCCCCTGTGATCAGCCATATTGGTGTCAGGCTTCAGTGTAGAAGGGTAATGATTTGAACTTGAGTGAGGCACAGAGAGAGAGAGAGAGAGGGCGAGAGCATGTACCACTGACAGAACAAAGGAGGATTATTGAACTTTATCTTCGCTGAGGTGGTGTCACTGCACAGATGATGTCGATGGCATAATGAATAATGAATAATAATGACATATAATGTCTTATTTTCTCTTCCAAACTAGAGCTACAGATGAACAGTGGTATCCAGGCTTATACATTTTTTTTTACAAGACATCTCTTTGCAAAAGTCCAAGAGTATTTTTTAAATGATCTGTGTAAATGAACTGTGTAAATTGTATTGATCGTGCCAAGGTATATCACTGTTTTAAGGACTCATAAGAATGTACTAAGCAGTAGAATTATATAATGAAAATACAGCAGAGGGACCCTAGAGAAAAAGGTAGTGCCTGCTTGAGAATTTGCTTTTAAGTATTTCTACAGTAACTAAACTTTTGACGGTGGCCAACCTCTCTGCTTTTAGGCAGTGACCTTCAGTAAGCATGTTTTATATAAATGCCTCCTGTTCTGGATAGACCACAAACAGATCTCTTGCTACCCAGGTGCAAACTTTTGAAAGTTCAGAGGCAATGATGAATTGATGTTTTTTGTAATTTCCGAACTGCTTTTTGTGACTCAAGCATGTCTTTACACAAAAAAATAAAACACACGTATTCAAGCAACTCCACACTCAAATAGGAACAGACAGTTTAGGCCTTGTCCTATGGCCCTGAAACCCCGACAGAGTTCATAATGACGTAGTCTTTCAAGTCATTTTAGAAGTGGACCCATTCTGAATACTAAAAGAGATGGAAACCCCATATGTAAAAGCTTTGGCTTCAAAGCAAACACACACACACACACACACACGCACACAGAGGGGGGGGTGGGGGGGGGGGGGGGGGGGGGGGCAAGGGAGACAGAACGCCAAGACTTGCCGAGTGCTGTTGACTCCTATCCTATCAGCATACTAAATACCCATTAGAAATGAGTAATATGAATATAGGCAGATTGGTACATGCGCAGAATGGAAAACAGATGATATATTCCATTGTCTACCATAGTCTACCATTATCATACTTTGAAGGGGAAGTTCAACCTTCTTCTCAGTAACTCTTACCTCCTTTTTAAATGAAAAATAAAGCAAAACTGAAAATGTGAGCGCTCGTCAGAGAAATTGTCTAAACTCTGGATTAGTCTTACAATCGGTTCACCTGTGAAGAAATATGAACCTCTCATTTAAATGTACAAAACATACGATTCTGACTTAATTAGAACTCAGAGTACCATTGTCAAAGACCACGGTCATGACAACAGTATAGTAACAATAAAACATCTTATTACTGTTTATTGTTGTATAACATTACTAATTAGCTCATCATTTTCCAATTGGCCTGTGATTATGTGACATCACCCTCTGCAATGATACCTCAAAAAAATTCAAAATCGTACGTGTTCCATGCATATGTGCTCTGAAGTTAAATAATGTCCTTGGAAGTAGTTTGATTGTGTCGTTTACATCTGTCTGTACATATCACAGAAATCACAGAAATAATCATTCATATGCTAGTCTAGACAAGCTCTGCCTGTTCACTCCATCATGCTTACATGTTTTTTTTTTTATTGTTCTTCATATACGTAGGAAACAAGAAGGAATGGATCCATGTGCCAGTGGTTAGTGTGTGAAATGCTCACATCTTAAGGGTGCAGTTAATGCGACTGAAATGCAGACTTACACAAATTTTTCTTTCTCTCAGATAGAGTTTAGGTCCAAAGGGACATAATATATGCATGGTAAGTGCTGTCAGGAATGCCGTGGGTAGTTTTTGTACAAAAACAGTTCATTAGAATTTATAATATTTGTCTTCTTTTTAGGTCATACTCAGTATGTTTCCTTCCTAAAAATGTTTGCACAATGTCCAGAGCTCAAGTGTAGTATCAAAACCCAGCAGTTGGACTTCAGCTCTCTCTCTCTCTCTCTCTCTCTCTCTCTCATGGCAGCTCAGTGTTTTAATCTATTACAGACACTTTCACCTGCATGCTCTTGCAAACGATCTTGGGTGCTAATTCAAATACTTTACTCCAACTAATTACCTAAATGAGGTTTCCGAAAGATGCACTAGAATTCTATTTTATCTTGTCGACTTGGCTTCTCCTCTCTGGCTGCACACATGCCTGAAATCCACCTGTGTATATAACTGCCTTTGGAACAGAGGAATTATATTTATGTTCCTCGATTTTCAGTATTCATGTGAATAATTTGGAGTTGGCAGTATTCAGTAATTTTATATAACCTGAATGATGATTAAACGTTTATAATATCTCTTTATTCATGAGAGATATTCTCTTCTTTGTCCATTTCTCTGTGTAATGATAGTCTGTTCAGTTATGGCTAGAAGTCAGATCGTATTTCTGACAGGCAATTATGTGATGGTGGTGAGTAGGTTAAGCGTTGGGGGGTGGGGGGGGGGGGCGGAGTAGAAATTTGGAGGTCTGTGACAGGTAACTGGTTTGCAGACACGTCAGTTTCCAAACATTTCTCCCCCCTGCCTGCTCTTTCACATGAAGAGAGGTGACTTGAATGTGTGTTTATATGTGATCAGCAGGGCTCATATTGATTTGTAATTAAATGTTGATGGTGCCTTTACTTGTGGATTCTCCACTGAAATGTTTTTCCCACCTTTAATGAGCTGACATCTCATGCGGCCTTAATACCAGGGGACAACATGACATAGCTCTTGGCAACTTTGTAATGATCAAAAATAATAGGCTCGTACACCCATACAATCACTACTCTATGGGAGTAAACTCACCAGTGTCACCTTCTGTAGTTTATGATCTATTGATTACCAAAGCATCTCCTCTAGAAAATTAAGTGTCGGAAGGTGTTAAACCAACCTTCCCATGAGAGTTAGTATTTCCTCTTGGGTAATTTGGTTTAAAAAAAAAAAAATCAAGGTATATAATTTGAAATACCAGTTCACAGGTGTTGCATCCCTGTCTGTTCTGTTTGCTTTGGAGGGCTCTCCATCATTCAACTCATACTGCACCATTACAGATTACTAAACATATTATTACGTCATGAATTATCACACAGAATACTGAAGTAAAATGTTTTATAAATAAGCCTTCCGATAAGCTATGTGGAAATGCAGCTGTTTCGTTCGCAACACAGGTTTGAATCTGGCACGTTTCTGTGTTCAGAGGGGGGAGGGGGTCCAGATTTCTTCCCTGCAAACCAAAAAAATCACTTATTCTCATAGCCAAACATCTAGAAATAGGGACAGACCACAGAAAGGGATTACACAACAATCGCGAGAAATCCTCTTTTAATCTTTTACATGCGTGTAAGCAGTTTTCCTCTCTGAAAGTTTTATTGTGAAGAACTCATGATCTCTCATTTCTGAATGATAACTCTATAAATTACCCAATTGCAAGGCACTGCTTGCTCCATCTCACCCCTTTCTCACTCTCTCTCTCTCTCTCTCTCTCTCTCGCTCTCTCGCTCTCTCGCTCTCTCTCTCTTGCTCTCTCTCTCTCTCTCTCTCTCTCCCTCTCTCTCTCTGTGAGGCTATTGGCCGCGGGTGAGAACACTATGTTTGTGCCCATGGCAATGTAGCAGCCTTCTGCCCCAAAGGCACCATCCTACCCCGATTTACTGGGCCATGGTTCATGCTCCGTGAGCCAGGCAGCATATTTCTATTGGCTTCAAGACCACAAGCCACCAATGCTGCCATGCTCCGGTGACAGAAGCTCCCCACTGGGAGTGCATTTGGGCCAGCATGGCCTCCCCAGCACAGAGAACTCGACTGAGGAGAACTGGCTCTGATTACACGCCCAGAGGACTGCCTGGCAGCTCTCACATTGGAGAGAGGGACATGTGGCCATCAGAAGTGCGTCACTGTCTCAGGGGCACATACAGGTCTGTTACTTGATGCCAATGCTAATTTTACTTCAGAGGCTCAATTCTGCTACTCATTGTCACAAGAAAACACAGAGAGAAACGAAAAAAAAAAAAAACTGCAACAAAGGAAAAAAAAATGGTCTTTTTAAGATATACTTAGTATCAACAAAACAAAACAACAAAAAAAAGGCAGTTTTTCCTCAGCGATCAGCGAAGCGTGTGTTTATCTCAGCTCTGTTCTGTTGATTTGACCCATGCAGCTTGAAGCTTAATTTGAAGAAAAGTAGACAATAAGTAAAAGAAAAGAGAGAAAAAAAAAAAGTCTGAAGCATGTTATCCAGCAGGGAATCGCAGCATCCAGAGGTGAAACAATCAATGTATGATCATACCGCGGCGACCGTAACTCAAAGGTTTGTCTCCAGAGCTCAAATAATATCTGTACATTTCAGCTCACTTCTGTAATTTAGCCTCGAGTTTTTTGCGTGGTAATGGGTTCAATTCAAACGGTGGTCACTTTCCATTTACGCGTGAAACACTCTGCTAATATGGGCGTTTCTCTGCCCTTTATCCTGGGCTTTATTTAGTCTCATGCATATATGCAAATGCACCATTTCAGTATCTCCATAGATCACAGACGCTGTCTCTGGAACTCAGCAGACAGTAGCTCATGAATTTTCTGATATTAATGAAGTATTAATATGAGACCAGGTATGAGATTGAGCACATTCACACAAACAGTCACATAAACATAAAGGTACAATTTTTTTTTATTTATAATGAAGTAGAACCTGCTCTTTAACTGGATTTACGTTACAGAGACATAGAGTATCTTTCCATAACCAGAATATGTCAGAAATAAAGCTGATAGAGATTACAGCTGAAAATCACTCTGTTTGTTATTGAAGAACATGCTTTATATGATAATGAGGATGTAATATCCATGGGGAAAAATGACAGTGATTTGGTATTCAGCAGTTAAGAAAATTTCCACGTGAATACATGAAACTCTCTGTAAAACCGTATAATTTTTCCAGTTTTCTAACTGAATGGAAGGGAATACCTAACATTTACATATACAAAGATATTTTGACGATGGGAACAACTCAAAAAAAAATTTCATTACTTTCGGTTGGGTAGATACTGTGAATTATTAATTTTATTTTATTTTTTGTTCACAAACCTGGTGCTGGAAGGAATTCTTGGCTGCAACCCACAGGAAGAGATCTCAGAGATGAAAATCAGGAAGAGAGAAAGGAGGAGGTGAATCCTGACCCAGTTAGAGAACCTGTCCATACAATTATCGATCCCTTGGTTTGTTTGAGTGGAGAGATTTCAGGAAACAGCTTTTTTTTGTAAAGGAAGCATCACATAGCTATGCAGTTATGTAAAAACAAACAGGACGCTGATACATTTTACAGACCGCAACCACAAATGGACAGTAGAAGAGCTGTGTAAAGCACACGCGTGCACGCGCGCGCACACACACACACACACACACACACACACACACACACACACACACACAAAAACATGTTTGAAATTAAGCCTCACACTTCTTTACCCCTCTGCTTAGAAGAGAGCACTCCATTACGCTGTAGTATGTTATTAACCAGATATTCACATGGGGTTTGGCATTTGGTGTAAGTGGTAGGGAGCCTGGTGACTATAACTGATTCAAAAAGAGAACGCCTTTGGCCATGAGGCATGATGGGAAGCATCCTTTGACTTTGCACTGGTATTTTAAGTCTCCTATCGTAATTCATCTATTCAAGACTTTCCCTCTTCCCTCTGTCACATACAGACTTCATTTATGTAAGTATTGATTTTAATCAATGCCTGTGGCTCCTTCCCTCTCCCTTTCCTCCCCTTTCCTGCATGTGACTGATGCGATATATTGTCATCGCAACAGACGAAAAGCCTGGTTCTTAGATCAACACTTCACTGGCCAAGAGTGATGCATAATTCATTGCATGTAGCGTTTTGCAAAATGAAGGAAATGACAGACTAATGTTTTTCCAGCTGAACACTTAGTGTCTCAGACCGTTTATCATTTTACATGACAGAAATTGGAATAATTTCTGTGCTCTGTCTGTTCCGCTTGTGCTGTTAGTGGACAACTAAGGACTAAGGACATGGCGTTGTTGTTTTTTTTTGTTTTTTTGTTTGTAAACTGTGAGCGAGCGTTGAAAAGTAATCTTCCATTTGCAGTGTATGAGAACAAATCTAACCTCATGTGTCTACATTTTAGAATAATTTATGTCTGGTTTAGGATACACATTAATTCTGCACATTTATTCTTGATCACGTGAAAAGTGCTCAGGTTGGAAACTGTGCGGAACTGTGGACGCGTGTGTGTGTGTGCGTGTGTGTGTGCGTGTGTGTGTGCGTGTGTGTGTGTGTGTGGGGGCAGGCCAGCTGATAGATACTTTGATGAGTTATGAAAGACATGTAAGTGCTACAGGTGTATAATAAGTAGAGCAAAGTTCAATATGGCTTTAAAATAGACCACACCACTAAGATTTTTATCTACACACTGCACTGATGGTAAAATACTGTGTTATGACGCATTTATAACATGTATATAATACCAGATTAACATATATGTAGTGTCTGGGTATACGTATGGTAACCAATTAATCACAAAGAGGCCAACTATCTTGTACATAATCAAAACCAAACAAATACATGTCTAAAAGCTAATTTATTCAGTTTTCCAAGTTCTCAGTCCTGCCATAGGTTCAATCATTGCTATATCTGGGCCAAATATGGGTAACTACCAAAAAAAAAGGAGCGCTTGAATAATTGAGGAATAAAAGTACATTGAAAGCAGGTGCTTCCACTCAGCTGTGGTTCCTGAGTTCATTCAGCAATCACACGAAGGGTCATGTATAAAAATGCAAATCAGCCAGAGAAAGAGATCTCAATGAGGCTGATTGTATGAGCACGTTTGGTGGGATTGTCAGTGATGAAGACTACTCATCGTATTTATGATATATGAAAAATAGTGTGTGAGGTGATATTAGCATGAAGGACTGACGGAAAATGCTTCAAGACCTGGGGTCAACTGTGGTCGAAAGTGATTGTGACTACAATGTCCATGTATTCCTTTGACATGTAATGTAAAACACACAAGTTACTTATAGCTCTTTTCCACTAGGACGGTGCTGGTGCCGATGCCGGTGCCGGTGCCAGTGCGGAGCCAGTGCTGCCTTGGTGCCTTTTGAGAACCGGCCCGCATTTCCACAGGTTTGGGAACCGAACGCTACATAGCGAAAGTTTGGGTAATTTCCGTGGGGAAAAAATAATGTCGGACAGAACGCATCTGCTTGCTTTTTATAAATTTACTTTTACACTAGGCTTCTACACAGCGAAACACCTCACGAATTTTTTAGTTGCCCTGAGAGGTCAGTCTAGAGCAGGGGTCTGCAACCTTTATTATCAAAAGAGCCATATTTGCCCCCTCCCACCAAATAAAATTCATCTGGAGCCACTAAACCTATTTGACCCTTAAAATAAAGATAACACAGTTTATAGAATTTTGTATATAGTTATACTCTATATACAAAAACTATCGTTTATTATGCATTTATGAAATTGTAGAAATACAATAGGCCTACAGCATTAGATTTTTTTTTTGTTGTTTGCTAATTTTTCGCCACATATCAACTATACAGGTAAGCCAGCATCGTTGGTAGTGAAAGCAAAATTAAACACTCTATTTTCCTCCAACACCTTTCTTTTCTCGGATTTATCCATGATAGCTTACCGAGGGCGGGGGTCAGATCTGCATATTAGCCACCTGCTTGGAAAAGCGCCCAGAAGTGCGAGTACACAGGATGTGACGCATACTTTAGTGGACGAAGTATTAAAACATTTTTTTGAATTTCCACAGAAATTAAGAAGTGTTCCCTATGAAAAGATTAAGCACCGCGCAACAAAAATGAGTGAACATAAAACAAAAACAACCATTATTTATTTCGGTGTAATCTGTGGTCAAAGCTACAGAGAGCCATTGCAGAGGTGCTGACAAGCCGCATGCGGCTCAAGAGCCGTGGGTTGCTGATGTCACGCTGGTGGAGTGGTGTGGGACCCAAGCGCAAGACACAGATTGTAGTGACAAAAAGAAGGACTTTACTTACAAACTGAAGATAAAAATACAGGTGCAAACAGGAACAAAAACCGATAACAAAAAGGTGCAGCCTAACAGTGCGTATATAAACACAAACAACGATAGACAAAAGGACAGGTGAAACACAAGGGCTTAAATACAAGAGGAAAACTAAACAGGGCAAACATGATTGGAAGAAATTAACAAGGGGAGAACGAGGTTAATAAATGCAACAAACAGGATCAGGTGAGGGGTGGAAACACACAAGGAACAGGAGCGCAAGACTAGATTTCAAACTAAAAGATGAGGTGCAGGCTGTGACAGCTGACCCCTGGTCTAGAGTATAAACAGGCTGTGCTCTCCAGAAATTAGGGGGGATACTATGACCATGACCAGGGATGGGAAACACACAAATGGTACCTGTAAAAAGAATAAAAAATGCTTCTGAATAATAGAAAAAAAAATCTTTCTTTTTTTTTTGCAAGCAACACCATCATTATGCTGCAATATCACTGACTGTTACTTTGACTTGATTGCATTTTCTGAACCTGAGATGATCGCTCAAAGATAAGGAAGAGAATCAGGGAGGAAGAACAAGTCCTTGTGAGCGTGTGTGTGTGTGTGTGTGTGTGTGTGTGTGTGCGTGTATGTGTATGTGTATGTGTGTATGCGTGTGTGTATGTGTGCGTTTGTCGTTTGTGTATGCGTATGTGTGCTTATTTGTGTGTGTGTGTGTAGGTGTGTGTGTGTGTGTGTATGCGTGTGTGTACGTGTGCGTTTGTGTATGCGTATGCGTGCTTATTTGTGTGTGTTTGTGTGTGTGTGTGTGTGTGTGTTTGTGTGTGTGTGTGTGTATGCATGGCCAGCCTGCTAGGGTATCAGCAGGTCACTGATGAGACGTATGTCATATATATTTTATATTTTAGATTACTGTTATTCAACATAAGCATTTAAAGTTTAGTTACCTCAAGCTTTACTACATGAGATATATTAAGCTTTACCATATGAGATATTTTTCAAAAGATTTTCAGTTTATTAATAGAATGAGACACGTGATATATGACAGCTACTAATACCAATACATCTTAAAATAGGCTTTTCTTTTGGTTTTGAACTAAAAAAAGCAACTTTTCTTTTAGCTGTTCCCAGTTTAAACCTTGCCCACTTCCAGTTTCTGTCTGAATACAAACACAAATACAAAAACAAACACACACACATAATTTTTTCATCCCAACACATACAGATAAAGATACAAATAGTGGCCCAGCTGCACAACCCGACTACTGAGTGATGAAAAAAGTCATAGCACCAGTTTAATGACCCTTCACCATGCTCTCAACACAAGGACAAATGCATGTGTGACGCATGCCAAAAGAAACTGGCAGGCCTGAGTGCTTGTTTCTCATGGTGAACAGTTATGACAGCTCTGTTATGGAATAGTGTATGTTTTTCTCACATGGTTTAAGTTCACTTCAGTAGACACCACTAAATATAAAGTCGTTCACAGTAATCACCTTCATCCTGTGACGAATATATTTCTGTCCTGATGGAGGTGTGTTTTTTGTTTTTTTTTATCACGCTATAATGCATAGGGACCATATGCCATGACTGCCTCAGTCACTAGATCTCAATCCAACTGAACACCTACTTACAGGTTCTGAAGTCCCACCTGAAAAAGCTTTTTCTACCAATATCAACAAAACACCAAATGATGAAACTTCTTGCAGACGAATGGTGTTGAATTCACTCCAGCGCAGTTCAGGACATTTGAAGAATATATGCCAAAGGGCATTTGAAATATTATGGCGGGTAGTAATAGCCCTATTCCCCTATTAAGACACTTAATTTCAGTGTTTCCTTTATTTTGAGAGTTACCTGTATTCATGACCCACATTTCTCTCTTGTCTTCCTGCCCTGGATCTGTATAGCGACTACACACAAAGTTTTCTGTTTATCTTCAGGCAACAGAGCTCAGAACTTTGCTCGGGGGAGCATTGAGATTCCATCTGGGATTCCCTTTCATAAGCACATCTCTCCTGAAGGAAGCTAACGCTCAGCATCAGCTAATTCATCCAGCAGAAAGAGGCCCTTTTACCTCCGAGCGCTGTTCTTTAATACTGTTGCTAAGACACTGCTTTGCCTCCGAAAACTCTCGCTCTGAAACAGCCATACAGTTGTTTGTACAACTATACAGGAAAACTGAGATGCTTGGAAGGCCAGAGAGAGAGAGAGCATATTTATGAAGGTTACCTCTCAAACTGTTTATCGCTATGGAACCTCTTATTATCTCTTCTTGTCCTTCTTACTGTCCTCTCCTAAGACAGCCCTTAAAGTTGACAATTTGCCAAAACCGTTTAATGCTGATTATTGAAAACTGATGCATAGTCCTTGACATTTCAGTATCTTTATTTATAATATTGAGCCTTATCGTAATCACTGCTGCCTTATCTTCTGCTCGGTTCTGAATAATTACAGTGTGTAACATCTTAAAAAATGGTTATGGCTATTTCTGAAGCAATTCTAAAGGACTTTCTGCTATACCAATTCGCCCAACAATTAATGAATTAGAAAAGAACCACAAAAAATAAAAATGGCTATGAAATGTAGTGTTATGAAATCATTTTGTTCGGGAATGAAACCTTTTGTAATGAATTTTTACATAAGATTTCAAAATCAAAGACAAAGTCGTCCCCTTGCAGCTTTCAGTCTATATTCAACAATTAAAATTGTGTACCATAGATATAAAAGAACCTCCCTGCTGTTAGATTAAAGGGGTATGGTTGCAGTCATATGAATATTAATGAGGGTGGCCTGACGGACAGGGAGTCCCTGAAGTCTGCACTGCAGTTAATTGCACTTGTCAGTAAAAGCAAATAGGCATTTGGTGTCAAGTGTTGCATAATGTCATTTTTTTTCTCCTTTTCAAATACAAGGAAAATGGTACATGTCCATGCTTATACCACATACAGTACTTAAGATTATCAGTACTATGTGGGACACTTAACACAGAGGTAAGTATTAAACATCAGAAATTTCCAACCCACAGGCTCACTCAACAAACTACTCCATGACAGTCATAATCTGCCATGATAAACACGATTAATACTTTGTCAAACTGACGTTGTCGAATTATCTGGGGTTTTTTTTGGGGTTTTTTTTTTTTTTTTTTAAGATTCTTACTGCCTACCTTCATGAGTATGCCATAAAGAATCCTGATCTTTAAAGTAACCTTGTCTAATTCCGTAGAGTTACAACAGACCCTAATGGGAAAGTTAATATCCTACTTAAACAGAGAAAAAGAAGAAAAAAGAAAACAAATTCTGCGAAGTTGAGGAGAGCTTCGTCGAAGACGCTACTTGATGCCTTGCAATCATAGTCCTTGAGACCTGACGCACTGCCACATTCTGTTAATGTGGAGAGTAAGTGGCAGGCATGCAGAGTTTAGTCCTCTCCAATTTGGAGTGGAAATCATTGAGTAGATATGCCCTTCTCACAGTACCATTCCGCCGCGAAGGGCTGATCCCGAAATATTCTCCTGCATTTTTTATGAGCTGCTGGAAAGGTATCTCATTCTCATTGTGTTGACTCGCTCTCTGTGTTGACTTGCACTTTGTGTTAACCTTGATATATTTAGCTTTACAAGGCAAGCTTTCCATCATGGTCCATGGATGTTCAGACAAGGATAAGACAGCCGGATAGATTGCAGTTTGCTGTAAACTCAGTAGCACACAGATGAAGAACATTAAAAAACAAATAGGTTTATTTTCTCTGGCAGATGGTTGTGAGAGTGATTGACAGGCGAATGGATAATCAGATGTAGAGTGATGTGTTTTTCCACTCGCAAAATTCTGGACTGATCTATTTCTGTCTGCTTCTCCTCTTTAGTGTCCTGAGTAAACAGTGTCTTATATCTCATTTGATGATGTATTCCTTGACTCTTGTTTACCAAACACCCTGTAAAATGATGTGCAGGGACACAAACTCTAACTGAAATGCATCCATCACCGATCTGGCTTTGGACTGATGGATTGCTCCGCTCAAAGATGTGACGTTTTGCAAATCAGCATCTCTGGTGAACTCACATCCCTCTCCTGTTCCACAAAGCTTATCATTGTCCAATTAAATCAAGTGCTCCTTTTGAGTGTAAGGGCATTTTCACACTTCACTTAAACATTTTTTTTTTTTTTTGCAAATGATACATTAATACACACGGAAGATTGTGTCTGAAAATTATGTGACATTTTGTCAGTGCCATACAGGAAAGAGTTCCACGCAGACCTGCCTGATGAATTGTCGAAAGGTACATCAATACACTGATTCTCACCCAAGGTTATACAATTTATTTGATTGGCACTTGAGCTGAACTGATAAATGAGATGTGCTTTGCCGCCGGAAGCAAGCCACATCTGATCTATCAATTAATATGGTAAAAATTCGCTCTAGTGCAATATAGGCATTAATAACGCCTAATGAGTTACAGGCCATGCATTTTTTGGCTACTTGATTCTTTATCAAAGCTCATTTTTCTAAAGAATAGAAAAGGCTTAGTCACTCCCATAGCAACGCGGGTTTTTTTGGGGGGGGTTTGTTTTTGGATTGATTTGCTGTTGCTTCCAATTACAAAACAATAATGAAATGGACACTGTAAGCCTACTGCTCTCTGTAGTCTACAGCTTGAATGCATACTTGAGAGATCTGTGCGGGAATTGTTCTGTAGAGATTTGGGACAGTGTGTTCCCTTCAAAAACAGTGAGAGCTTTTGACCCAAATATGGACCAATGGACACGCACACATGGCTATAATAGATGCTATAACTATTTGAAGGCATTTTCACCAACTGTCTGTTTCTTCTTAGAAATTAGCTCAGACTTTTGACTGGAAGCTTATTTGGTATTCTTCATATTCTGTTGTCTATGAAACCATTATGGATATCCTGTCTCTCATAAAACCCTGGACAGAAGATTGGTGGTGAATAAACCTCCATATGCACCCTTCAGTAATCTTAAAATTCATAGCTCTGAATTAGTTTTCAGAGTTATCTATCAGTCTCACCTACATGTGCAGACATAAAGCACTACTCTTTCTTTGTGCCTGGTATACTCTGTTCCTCTGTCAAAAATGATGACGCCACCTGCTTTTGATCTGATGTGTGGTGAAAAAAAAAACATATTCATTTTATTCCTTTGAAAGATCAGGCTGTGTATGGAAACCGGTGACCTGATATAGAACGGGATGGTACTTCATCTGTATTTCCCTTAACCACCTATGAGGCTTGATTGAAAAAATCTGATTGATGATGTCAGCTAACACAGCTTGAATCACAACTTAATGCATCCATTTGCACTGTGTGTGACTTACCGGATCTCATCCAGAGACTACTGACTGGCAGTGGTTTTGGTTGGTAATTTTTAGCTCCTCTTTTTAGTCTCAGTCCACTGCCCCCCCCCCCCACCCCCTTCTCGTCTTTCTTTATAGAAAAAAAAAGATCTTAGCAGAAGTGCATTAATAGAACAGAGTTCAATACTGTCTCTTATTGTTGACAATAATTGTCATGATTACCTTGGAGAAAATATTCAAACAAACTCAATGTTAGTTCAATGCAGATTTATTACACTGCAGATGGTACAGTGCTTCTACCCCAAATAGTCCCTTGAGATGAACCAAGTCTCTAAAGGAGAACCCATCGACCGCTGCCTGTGAATTAGTGGGTTAAAATATTTTGTAAGTAATATACAGCTATACAAAGGCCCATGCATCTATGCCATTATTTAAGAGAGAACAGAGGAGAGTAAATGTGTTTTGTGGCTAAAGAACTGTATCAAGTGCTTTTCAGTCGCAGGCGTTTCAAGACGATTTACCGCGACATAACTATTGACATGAGTGTCATTGGTCGGTAAACGATGTAGACTGCTGCTGTCTTCCTAATTGGTGTGCTGTCTCAATGCTCAAGACTTTGTCTTCAACTTCTCCAAGAAAGCATGGCCTGTTTTCAACAAAACTTTGAGCGCTTTTGATTACTTTGAGAGTTAATTTAGTGCTACACGGTCATTTGACCAAATGGATATCAGAGGGAAGAATCTGGGCTTATTTGAGGAAGACATTTGTGAGTTGATAAACAGTCATTGTTTTGACCCCCCTATGAGAAATCTCCTCTAAGACTTGTTTTACTGTCTTATGAAAAGAAGCAAACTGCACAGCTAATGAGCAACAGGGAACAGATGAACATATGGGGGAGATAATGAGGACATCAGTGTTTATGAAAGAATTCTTATAAATTTCATGGGTTTTTTTTTTTTTTTTTTTTTTTTGTGAGGAAAACAGACATCTCTGTATCATATTTGTATATTGCGCCTGCTTAAATGTCCTCAAGCCAAATATTGGCTCATCTTTAATGCATTTGGTTTCTTTTGACCCCTCTGTCTTCACTCTCAAACTTCCACGTCTCCTATTGTTAACTTCACTGATAGCTGGAACACATATGGATCAATCAGTTCCAAGTACAAATGTTAACAGTGTCCCTGTGTACTTTTCTCTAGTCTGTGAATCCCACAAAGAGACACTTTTCCAGCTTTTAAAGCTCATTATTGCTCTACATGTAAGAGCCTTCATGTCAGCCTTCATGTCAGCCTACCTGTGAGCGGTCTGTAGGTGGTCTGTGCATGCTGTGCTCTGGCCCAGTCCGGTACCAAAAAAAGAGCTTTTATCATCAGAGCACTCCAAGAAGAATGCCTGCAAGAGATACCAAGCGTATGTCTGTTGTCGCTCATATATTACAATACATCTGTTAGCCAAAAGGGCACATTTAGCCATCTTACTTTCACTTGTCCTTGCCTTACACACACACACACACACACACACACACACACACACACATACACACTCTCTGTCACACAGTCCTCCATGTAAAGTCAACTGTCCAATTCTCACCATAGTTTTGAATGCAGGGACATGAGGAGTATGACCTTTTCCTCTTGGCTCTGTTTCCTCATAACTTCTTGCTCTATCATATAGCAATATGGTGAAGAAAACAATATGAAAAAAAAATATTTGTTGCAGAACAAGGTCCGTGGCTGAGGTAGACGTATGTACACTGACAGTGATTGTTGTTTGAGAAAGTATATGGCCATCACATGAAAAATTCTAAGCCACGTTCTAACTCTAAGGCTCGTAATCCTCACGTTTAAATCAGACGGGTCATGTCAGGATTCAGAGACATCCAAGTTGCACTCCCTGATTGTAAGATACAATTGCTTAGCTTGTTCACATGTGGGCTGAACGCACAAAAGATATGATATCCATGCAGAGTGCATCACAAATTGAACACAAACAGTCATGCTGCCATGACAGATATGAGGTAGCATGAGGTTTAGTACTTAGGAGGAAGTTTTCCCAGTAGAAATGAGTCAGCTCCTTACACAAAACAAAACGAGACACAGAAATACGCAGGCAATTGAAAAGAACCATGCATGGGATCACTCCCACTTGCAGGCTACTTTTGTCAGCTTTTCAAGAGAGTAGGATGAAAAATCTGTGGTGTACAAAATGAACAGCATGCATGGTAAAGACACAAATTTGGTCCGAAATATGAGCCAAAATGCCCATTTTGAACCATTTTTTTTTTCTTCAGAGGTATGTTCTGCTCTCATTGGGCTTAGCTCCAACATGGCACATTCTCTCTCTCTCTCTCTCTCTCTCTCTCTCTCTCTCTCTCTCTCTCGCTCTCTTTTTATGAACCCTACTGTCTGATTACCCCTGGCTTCGCTATACACATTTCACCATATCCATCACACCCCCCGATGATAGATGTCTCTGTAGAAATATAGAGCTTCCTTGGGACAGTCTGGAGATTGATCTTTGATGTCAAGGTGGACTAGCTATAGAAAAACGCAAGGGGTTCACTTGCTTCCTTTGCAGTAGATGTGACCTGAAAACATCAGGTAATTTGAAGTTTTTTTTTTCCCTTCCGCTTTTAAGAAATCTCCAATCCTTATGGTTTCTTTGTATTATGTCTGAGGAAAGCAATATGACGATTTTGTGTTTTTCATAAAGAATGGGATTGAACAATGACGTTAAAAGGCAAATCTTTTGAGAGGCAATGTAAATATTATTGGACAGGTAGTATTACTCACATACACATCAATCAATACTTGGATTTTTTTAAAAAAAGAAACGCTTTTATGAACAAGTCTTGAACCAAGTATCTCACAGTGTATAAACATCACTCATGTAGCCAAACAAACATTTGAAAAATTCTATCTTAAAATAATCCATTTCAGGTTTATCCCCTGAATTTTTGTATTGTAGACATGACAACAGTTTGCAATGTACAAAAGGCTTAAGGAGGAAAAACATTTGTCAGCACTGATACGCATTTTTCTGTACGGTCACCGACCACACAATTACACGAACCATTTTATCTTTTCAGTAATGTCATAGCTTACGTTTGTTTACATCTGTTTTGGGTAATTTGGTTTATATCTTAGCACATATCACCTCGTCCTCAGTGAAGAGTGTGGTACAGTGATAATAACATAGATTGGTGGGTGTGTGACTCATAGTGATGCGCTTTGTACTGACATGTGTCAGCCGCCCTGTATCGAGGCTGAGTGATTAATTACTCACAACAGGAGCTCCTCTGTGACAGTTACGCCACGCAGGTTGCGCTTATTTGATCGTCATTCACTGCTGGCAATCCATCCCAATGAAACAGAAGGAGGCAAGTGTGAAAATCAATGGAGCCCCTTGTATAGACATACTATTCCTGCTTCTGTCTGTGTCTGTCACAGTGAGACAATAAGTGGGTGAAGGGGCTACATTTGAGTGACATTAACCACTATCCAGGAATAAATACAGCAACTCCCTCTGTTTCTCCACAAGAGGCACCAAGTGTCGCTGCAACATGTAATGTTAGAATATTAGTCTGGAGGCAGGTGTTCTCATAAAGCTTTTTGAAAATCGTTTCGCTGTAAATGACTGAAATGCTCTTGGCTGCGGAAGAAGGAATGCAATAATAACAGAACTCTGCTACAATGTCATTGCAGAATTTATATATATAACTATGTATATACACACACACACACACACACACACACACACACACCACACACACACACACACACACACACACACACACACACACACACACACACACACACACACATATATATATATATATATAAACAGCAGCTGCGGTTGGTACTATTCATTTGCTAACCATTTGCTTTTTCTTGTTTGGTTTTCAATGTAGAGGGAGGACAGATAAACAACATTGGCCCCACCTTGACCCAACCACACCCATACCCAGCGCTCAGCCAGCTGGCCCATGTGTATGAGCAACAACAGCCCGGGAAAGAGCTCAACAAATATGCTTCACTCAAGGCCGTGGGTAAGAACTTCTTCAGGTCTTCACTCTCTCGAAGCAGCACACCTGACGCAAGATGTCTCATGTCCCTTTACTCTCTTCATAATCACAGTCATCTGTCACTGCACTGGCGTTGTATACGGAGCTCCATGCTACACTCAGTTCCACACTGAGAGATCTAACCGTGGAAATGTATTTGTTTTGGGCACCTCAGTCTAATGGTATCAAAAGGTAGTGTCAAGATTAACCAAGAACAAGTAGCAGGTCTCCTATAACTCAACCCCCCCCTGATGCTCTCAGCATCTTTTTCAACTCCCCTACTGCCTCAGACAATCTTTTTTTTTTTTTTTTTTTCTTTTTTCACACCAAAGCTCAGAACTCAATGGAGGTTTTCACTGAGGCATGTAATGCATTCAGTCAAGTTCTTTCAAGCATGACGCACCCCCAGGCAAGCAAAAGGTTCTAATTTTCCCTCATCATGTGTGACATGTTGAGAGATCATTGAAGGGAGAAACACTAAACCCTCCGGAGTTGGTGTTATTTCTCTTTTATTTAATTGCCTTCGCCTGAAATTCCCAAAGGTATAGAATCAGCAGCCTGAGAGCCGATAAGCCACAGTTCTGCCAATCGATACTTATCTTCCCTGTCCCCGAATGCATCTCTAAGGTCACACTATTGAATATCTCCTAGACACTGAGAAGTGGAGCTAACTAATAAAGGATCACGCCAGGAAATTCACCTCAGAGATATTTGGATATTTTCCTTTTATAGAGACAAATCCCTAGCCAATTACGTCTAGCGTCTGTGGCGAGGGGGAAAAAAAATAAATAAATAAGCATCTTTCAGCACAGCCCAGATTGCCATTTAGGATGACACTAACTCCACGTACACATTCACAATGCACCAAACTGATGGGAAGTTTTAAGTGTTCTGTGGGCATTTCAGCTTGCAAACCAAAGCTTGTGCTTGACTATGGCTCTTGAGGATGTGTGCTATTGAACAGTGACATTGATTCATCCCCCCCAACCGAGTGAAAACAGGTGGCCGTCGCTCCGAAGGGAAAACGTCTACAGTGCCCTGTGTCTCATTCTTTTCCACAGAAAAAAATTATGATAAATATCATTATATCCTCAAGGACGTTAAAGTAACAGACCATCAAATACAGACTGAGTCACACATGGATGCTTAGTGCTAAGGACCCAAGAATAATGATTCCATTGTGGCCATGGAACATCTAGCGAAGGGAATCCTTTTTTCGTCTTTGGACCAAGTTACACTTGCAGAGAAATGTGGGAATAGTGATACTGCATTCTGCACTATATCAGCAATAACGAATGAATAACACTTAATATGATAGATAGATAGATAGATAGATAGATAGATAGATAGATAGATAGATAGATAGATAGATAGATAGATAGATAGATAGACAGATAGATAGATAGATAGATAGATAGATAGATAGATAGATAGATAGATAGATAGATAGATAGACAGATAGATAGATAGATAGATAGATAGATAGATAGATAGATAGATAGATAGATAGACAGATGCATAATCAGATACTTTATTGTCCATGAATGTGGAATTTTGGCTTTAGCTTCATGTTACATGGGGCGTTAGAGTATTCCTTTTTATACAGAGATAAAAACTATCTTTTCATAACCAACTAAAGTGGTATTTAGGGCTTCTGACCTTAAAAATCCAACATCAACAAGCTTAAGGATTGGTGTAAATGTCTGATATGTCCCTTTGGTCTTTCACTATGATATGCACAGCCGGGCCACACAGCCAGACAGGGAGGTTCTGAACGAATTTTTGACAGATTAAAGGTCAGAAGAAGACATTTGATAAACAAATGCCAGTGAGAACATTACAGCCCTCAGGGGTCATCATGTTCGACCTCAGAGGATGACTATGGCACTGAAGTGTGTAGAAAGCGAAATCATAAATCAGTAAATATTGTCATGGTAAGAATGTAATGGCCAGCGGTTTGTCGTTCTTCCAGAGGCTTATGGTATAAATAAACAATAATGTCGAATCACAGAAAACTGATTATTTCTATCTCAGTTTTCAGAGAGTAATGAATTTCGCCTGGTGAGCATGAGGGTTTGTACTAATGTATCACTAGAATGGTTTCATTTTTATGTGTTGTTCAATCTGCCTCAACATATGAAAGTTGGACCACATTTCCTAAGACTCTAAATGAAACTTTTAACGACTCTAAATTAACTTTTTGTCATTTTTGTTTTGTTTTTTGTCGGTTTGTTTGTTTTTTGTCTGTCAGCTGAAAAAGCCAATGGCGACTTCTACAGCAAGAGACGTCACTTGTCAGATTTGGCAGCTAAAGGCAACCTGCCGCTTCATCCAATGAGGGTGGAGCTTGAACCCACTGCTTCCTACATCACAGAGACGCCCTGCCCCAAGCAGAACGGACAAAAACCCAAGACCGGAAAGGGCCCGGCCCCCTACAACTCCAATACCATAGCCACTCCCGGCATGCTCCAGGGCTGGAACGGCACAGAGACGGTGGGGCGGCGTAAGAACTACGGCCCTAAGAAACCTTGTACAGTGGAGCAAGTGCACGAGCTTCATACTACTCGCAGTCATCACTATCTTCCCACACAACCCTACTTTGTAACCAACAGCAAGACTGAGGTGACTGTCTGACTGGTTTGAACCGTCCTCCCAAAAAAACAAAACAAAACAAAACAAAACAAAAGCAAGAGAGCAAGAGTGGAGTGATGAAATAGTCTCCACTTTAACGGGACTTTGAGAGCACTACTGGTTCCCACTCACTTCTGGTGGAGTTGAAACGTAACCGCAGAGCTGAGCTGAGTTATCTGGTTATCCGATCGGAGAAGGTCAGTCGTTGATCTCCAGGAGTCTAAACTAATAACAGCAGTTGACCGTGAGAAAAACAAAAAAATTTAAGTGTTTATGTGAAATATAAACCACCATATAAACCACAGTTTATATTCACCGTAAATAATATGGTTTGTCTTTAATCGATGATGACAACCTATAGGGACAAAGAACTCTTAAAAAAACTTAAACAAGCAATATGTGTGAGCAAACTTATACTAAACTGTTAAGCATGGAAAGGCTGTCCAGGAGTAACACAAAGACTGAGGAATGCAATATTTCCCCTAATAGAGTACTTCTGAGCAGTAAATGCAATGGAGTATTGAACACAATTTGGCCATTGACACCATTCCATTCAGTGTCAGGGCGATAGGTTTGCGTTTTAGGAGTGAACTAAACACGCATAGTCTTGTGCAGTTCGATTGGAAACCCTGCTGTCCCGTTATTTACAACATTTAAAAGACAATTACCTACCATTCTGAAATTAAACCTGAGGTTACAGTGGTGTAGACTTTATCATTCATAGTTCTTAGGAAAGCAAACAACAAAGGAGTGCTTCAACCTCGACTGTGTTCCCTGTACTTTCAGGCTGTGCCTTCGGTATATCTCAATGGTACATCTTACAAAAAGCCCTGGATGTCAAGCAGAATGAGAAAATAGTGATAGCAAAGTTGTTATCTCTCATTTCGTATTGTTTTCTCTTTTTTTTTTTTTCCCCTGACCATTGTGTGATTAATGAGACCTCTCATGATTTTGTTGAATTATCATTCAGGAGCTGATAATTATTGTCACAGACGGTCATTAGGTAGCATTGTAAGTCCAGAGGCAGAGGGGAGGGAGAATACAGCGCGAAGAAAGAGGACAAATTGAAAATATTTTTTCAGAGAGAAACTGTGTTGAAATTATTACAAAATCATATATATTTATACTCATTATACTACATGTATGCAACTTATACTGTACGTTGTGCCAAGAAAGAACCGGCTAATGTTTGTGTCTTGCCTGACTGTTTTGTTTTGCTTTTTTTATCTTCTTTTTCTTCTTCTTCTTCACTTGCTTTCTTTCACTTGTTTTCTTATATGACAATTCTTCGTTTAACTCTGTTGGTACGGATGCCTTGGACATGGTTTTGGGATGGAAAACCTTTACAAATTTTTGCATTTCTATAACATTTTCTACATTTTTACTTTAGTGTGCTTACAGGAAGATGTTTTGTTAAAGTAGAAAACAGGTCAGTGATAAACATAATTGGATTCAATTGAGTTAACCCAGCAGTGCGTAAACCTGAATACAACCCCTATAACTCTTGACCTCGGGATGGTCTTACTTCACTTCAGGCTGAGTGCAGGAGAGAAGATCGAGTGAAATACCACTTGTATGGGGTGTGTTTTGCATTTCTCAAAGCCTGATAAATAACAAGTTTTTCATCGTGTTTTTTATAAATCACTACAAGTCCACCCACAGTTTGTTTGTATATTTTGTTTAGTTGGGACAGAGTAGGTATTTTTCTCAGTTTTGCATTATAATTCCCCTTTTTCAGTGTTTGTACTGTATCATTGTTTGTTTTGAATATTTCTCTCCATTGGCAAAAAGAAATAGATATAAAAGCAAAAGTAAAGGGAGCTCAAGGGAGTTCAAAATAATAATAATGATATTCTCTAAAACATGTTAAAAATTAAGTCTGCAATTTCCGTGTAATTTTAGCATGTGGTTACCCAGACAACTATAAGTGGTTCTTCAAACAGGCATTCTGATAGGTCAGTTCATCACATCATCTGAAATTTTGGCTGTAGACTATTTTTTGCTTGAATGGGAAGTGAGTAACGAGCAAGAAGTCCTTCATCTTCTTGCAGTTGCATAGAAGTCCCAGATGAAGAGTAGAGAAGAAAAGAGCCACTGATTGATTAGATTCAGGCTCTCTGGCTCTGCTAATCCAATTCTCCTCTGGCTCTTTTTCACCTCCAAAACAGGTGCCTGGAATTTGCCAGGGGTTGAGCGAGTCCATTTCAGTAGATGCTTTGTTGCACTGCCAAAAAATCAAAGTTCTGCTCGGTTGAGGAGAGCTGAATTAAGACTGAGGGTGAAAGTGACCTAATTAGTAGAATCAAGCTCTCTTATTCTCTGCCCTGTTCGGCACACAGGCTGAGCTGACTGGCAAACAGGGTGGTCTATTCTATCCCAGTACTCAGCTGGCAGCCTGCTCTCTCTAACTACAGAATGTATTCCCAAACTGTATCTCACAAGCAGCCTCTATTTCAACATTTCATTTCCCTCCAAGTCTTTTCTCTCTTACTCTTTATTTTAGGTTTTGCTGGGAGATATTTCTGCGCGCACCCCCCCCCCTCCCCCTACCTAAAACATTTATGATATACTGTGAAATAGAATTCTGATTTGGTCAACTTCATGGTTTACCTCCAGATCTGACTTGAATGTAAAGAAATACACATATTGCATTATCATAATCAAATTTGGCTCCAGTGCATCTGGGTTGAAACTTCAGTTGAATTTCAAACTCAGAAGTGAGGGTGATTTTGGCTTGTCTGCCTAAAAAAAAAAAGTTGATTTGTCTAGCTGCGGTGAAACAAATGTGCCCTGATGGTAGAAGTGTCCAATTTCTGAAAATCAAGCTCTCTTGTTCTGCTGATTTTGAAAAACGATGAAAGTTTGATTGGAAGAAGACACCAATCAAACACGGAGGTGAAATATACAGTCGTACAAAATATATATTTTGTTCTTTTCTTTTTTTTGTCAATATTTGTTCATTTGTATAATTATTTATTTTTATTGGATGTGCATATTCTAATTTAGTTAAGTGCTCCCGATAGATAAGGCAGAAATCCATGAGTTATGAATACAACGTTAAAATCAAGCAGCATTTTTTTCTTTTCAAAAGTGAATTTAAGCAGAGTCATTCACGTTACATTAAATATTTATCTGGAGAGCATGGGAAGATATTCATTGATTGTAATAGACGTTTTGAGTTCGAGATAAGAATTACGTTTACAATTAAATGAAAATGGACATCGACGCGATGCTAAAACAACAGGAAATTTGGCAAATAATCAGATCAAAGGGCTTATCTACACTTTCCTATTTATTAATACAACTCTTTCTCGTCTGAAGACTGAAAACTATATTTAATAATGAAATTGATCTCCCATTGTTTTTTGGGTGTGTTGCCCCACATGGACTGGCCACAAAGTGACAGTGTAAAAATGTTGGCTGGTAGACAAAATGATCTATAAACAAAAAACCCCCCAAAAACAATGGACCAAATTGGAACACAGGCTTAAGACTCCAACCAAGTCTCCATATTATTTGTCAGGTTTTTTTTTTTGCTACAGAATGGACTTGAGTTGGTCTCTTACTGATCTTATTAAGGGTTTCATCAGTGACAGAGAAACATACACTGCAAATGGCATTTTGTGTTCAGAGCATAATAAAATGCTTCCACCTCTTTCTGAGTACACTTGAGGATAATAATGTGCGCAAACATGCATGACAGGATACAGCTTGCAAGGACCCTCTCAACTGTAGATGTACTCATTCATTTTATGATTCCAAAGCCAAGGGAAATACTGTTATAACTGTAAACAAAATGATCATTTAAACTATATTCGTATATCTATTTCTGATTATATTACCTGAATGTGAATAATGCAGGCAAAACTACTACACATTTGATGTCTATGACACAAACAGTAGTGTTGAACTCATAATGCAGTTGGTGAACTTTATATATATATATATATATATATATATATATATATATAATATATATAATATATAATATATATAATATATATAATATATAATATATATATATATATATATATATATATATATATATATATACACACACACACACATACACATATGTGGTATTTCTATATACTGTATATGATGACACTGCACCTGAGTGACTGATAACAATATTTTATTGTCATCCTTCTTCCCCCTGTCATGTCTGCACAATAATGAAGACACAGCATTTTCCCACCTTTGCTAGCCCTTCTGTAGATTCACTCATGTCGTGTAACATTTCAGAGTGATGTATCCTTCTGTACGATTTTAAGTATAGATAGCAAAACAAAACAAAAAAAAAAGAATGTTCTCTCCATTGCTATGATATCATTGTGTTGATATATAACTATATTGTCTCCTTTATCTGACTTTGTTTACTGTAATTTTTGATGATTTGTAAGCAAAATCTGCTGTATAATTACTGTTCTGTATTCCATTTTCTTATGTGGCAATAAAAAAAAATTATTGACACATTTTCTGTAACTTTGCCTCCTGCCTGCTCATCTTCAAGTTCTTCTTGTTGTGTTTGCCTCATGATTTTGTGTGAAAATGTATCATGCTTTCCTGTGAGTCAGTGCGCTTGGATTTAAACATGTAAAACTGTGCCACATGCACTGAAACCTTCTGTTCGGTTAGGAACAATGATTTTAATTTCAAATTTGCTGGCAATTCATGGGAACACAAATGCAGGTGCCCCCCTTTGTGAGCCAAGGTTTCCAGTTTTCCCACACAATAATTATATAGTATTTTGATCGGCCGTTAAGTTACTCTCTTGGGTGTATACTGAAACATGAACAAAAGAGAACAGAGATTGCTTAATTAAGGCAATACCTTCTCATTTACACTGTTTGAAAGAACCCAATTAACTGCACAAAACTATCGCTGATGCAATCTGTCATACTAAGCAGTGATCTCATATGGGCATTTTTAATAAGCCATTACTCAAAACAGTATCTCATTCCTTTTACAAATCTACAGTTACTTATTCTCAGGACTGCTGCTGTATCTTGTCCTGAATGTTTAATAACTCTTCCACACCGGTGATGTTTCAGAGCTCAGTCTGGTGGACTAGTCTAGAGTTGAGGGGCTGTCATCTCTGAGGGATTGCTTAGTCTAACCCTAGGATTACCCAGATCCCTTTGAATAAGCTTAAACGAAGTCTGCAAAGACAGACAGTCAGTCAGAGAACAAGCAGGAGTCACATGATGACTCACTCTCATGAAATGTATGTTTGAGAACAGATGTCTATGGTTGGCATGAAAGTTACATTTGAAAAACATGATGATGGTCTCCGATAGAAGTCTTCTGAGATGACGGTGCATCTTCTCGTTTAGCTGCGAAAGTGTGCTGTTCATTGAACCTGACGTCTTGTCCACAAGATGGTGAGACACCAGTCCAGCCACTGGCCATGTGGTCAATACTTCCATCACTGCAGAACACAGTTTCCCCAAATATAGTTACTCTACCTCTAAATACATCAGGAAAGGCTTTTGGGACTGGGCATACAAAAAAAGACATTTAAAGCAAGGTTAAGGACTTTGAACATATATCTGGCCTGAAATGAATTGGCTAAAATGGAAGCAATACTCTCTGTGTTGCAGCAGAGATGTGGTAAGAACTATGCGGCCAGAATCACACACTGGGCCAGATCAGTAGAGTGATGAATAAACCATGACATGTCACAGGACCGGTTAGTAGGAGGTACTGTTATGTAAAAATATTCATAATAGTTTTTCCTCTCACTGTAGAGTGTCATCTTCAGTAATTAAGAGCGAAGTGACAGTTTAGAAATTCTAATAATACCTTTTCATTTTTGACAGGAGCACTTTTGTGAATGTGGCTTTTTTTTTTTTTGTAATATAACTGAATGAGCATATAACAGGCACACGATATAAATGAACTCCATGAAGAACATTTTGATCTTCTTAGATTAAATAATAATGCTCTCAAAGAGTTCTGTCTCATTCTCTGTCAAAATTACCTTAGCAGTAATGGAAGTCATTTTCTTTTAAAGTGGCCTGTGACATGTCAAAGTGTATGTCCAAAAAACTATATCAACTATAAATCACCTGTTAACTAAGCATTCACACTCAGCCTACTGTCACAATTCATACGTGACCAGTTTTTCAGGCACACACACGTTCAGGCACACATGTTCAACATTTTGGTGGTCAATCTGACAAAATTTAGGAGCATGGATAGAAACTAGACCCAAAAGCCTGGATGAAAGCCAGCCGTTGCCACGGTGACAGAACTTGTGCCGCCTGCTTAGAAATCTCTTTGTATGTTTCCACGGCAACAACTGTAGATAGGTGGAGAGGGGGTGGCAGTGGGGTGGTGTGGGAAGTGCTATACACATCGTTTTTTGTTTTTTTTTTTCACATGCCTGCATTGTTTATGCCCTGGAATTCACTGGTATAATCGTTTGGGGGAAAAAAAAAAAAAAATCCAAAACAACACAGTTACTCAGCACTGTTATCTAGCTCTACCTAAGCCTGAACAATGCTGCCATCAGCAAGTGCAAACTCACACAGATCAGTCAAGCTATTACTAAACCGACTCTATCTGTTATTTTCTCATTGTTTATGGAACACTGATTTTTTTTTTTTTATTTTAAATTCAAAACTGCTCTGTCATTCAGGTTCCCAGTGACCTTTTAGGTTTATCAGATATATACATCATTGTGTGTCTCTTCATTTATTTGGTAATATTCAGTTTATTTTGGTCTATGTTAGCACAGAGGTGCATGTTTTGCTTTATTGTTTTTTTAGAGATGTAACTCACCGCTGTAATTTACAAGAAAAGCTTACACTAAAGCTGGGATATAAAGCATTCGTTACATCACTACATCAAATGGATGATGATGTTACACATGATTTCTGTGACAGAACCCTGAATCTCAAGCCTGCAACAGATCTATCAGCATCAACAACCTTTCAGCATAGAGGTCAGTTCACGATGAGGAACAGCTTAAAGCCATCATTTTCCTATACACCTTAAGCCTGGACTGATATATGAATACATATGCAGGAGAGGACTGGTGCCATTCAACACTGATGCTAATGTGCTTTTCCACAGAGATGCAGTGCTTAACAGAGAAGACAACTGGATTTGTGTACATTTACCACCTCACAGACACACACACGCACACACACGCTCGCGCGCACACGCACACACACATACACACACACACACACACATGTGCACGCACACGCAAAGGTGCACACACACACATACATACGCACATGCACCCCGACACACACAGGTACACACACACGCACAAACACGCACACACAACTGGCTAAATATTTCCCTATCCTGTTTTTCTTAAGCTGAAGATAGACACAGAAATAGTGAGTGAATTAAGCTCTGAAGCTTGCTGTGTTGACAACAGCGTACACTCAGAAGCATACAAATTTTCTCCTCATGTTGCCTTAAGCAAACGGTCAACTGCAAACACTCTCTAATTCCTATTCTGTGACCATGGAACATTTGTTAGTGCACCTAACTGTAAGAAGAATTTCATCATAGTTGCTGAACACTCTAAACAGCGATTAAGGAAATATTTTTCCAGTTATTGTTCTGGAGGAAGGAAACAACGAACGTGGTCACAGCTGGCTGTGAAGAGCATCTATGTTTCTGAACGAGCAAATAATTAGTCTCACCCATCTGCTTTCTTTGCCCAATGATTTCTCATTTACAGTGTTGGCATGTGCGTTTTTAACCCAGTATTGATTTTAGTAATGTTGTTCAGGAAAACGGCCACGTGGGGTGGGGGGTGTGGGGGAGTGGGGGGGAGAGGGGGGGTTTCAGGGTGGATGAGTGTCACAGCTCACGACTGTGCTCTTTCACACCCCTGAATGATACCTCGTTCAAACCGAACAGCAATCGCCAATTGCAAACTCAGTCACTTTGACATGTAGCCATTACATATGTAAAACCTAATGTCTAAATGTCTGGCAATTACAGCAGGCACTAACATCCATTATAACAAGAGACGAGAAGCCCCCGGCACAACTGAATGAAAGGCCGGAGAATCGACCGTCGAAAAAAAAAAGAAGTCCTGACTCATCTTAAAAGAGTGTCATGTCCAAAAACGCGTGCAAATGATGTTATAATGAAACTCTTGCATGTGGTATTTCTAATAAACACCAAAACATGAGAAACTCCATATGGCATTACATAAGCATGTGCCCAGTATGGGGCGGGGAGTTGGTTTCTTGTTGCGATAAAGCTCTGAAAAACTCCATGATCATTTTCACAGTTCAGGCAGTAGCCAACCTGGCCATCCTGGTTATGCCCTTGCATTGGGCCTTTAGCCAGTGTGAACAGATGGCTGACTGGGAGACAAAGCTGCTAGAACCATGTTCAGTATGATGGGGATGTGATTCCAGTCATTTTGACTGTGCTCTTAGAGTCTGAGGAGATCTCTTTGGTAAACCGACTGATCAAAAATGTTTCACAAATTTGTGTTTAAAGGCAAGACTGGTGAGTGACCCTGAAAACATCAGCGTGTCAAGAGGGAAAAGCATAAAATTTGTTTGACCGCTGGAGCTTGCTGGAATTTGTTTCTTCTGAAATGCAATATTTATCAATAAATTTGAAAAAAAAAAAAACCCAATCCCACTGTCAAGAGACACTATTAATATTTTACCATGGTCCAAACCTTTTTTACATTGCTCCCATTCGAAAAACCATGTACATGCATTCTTTTTTGCTGTGCATGCACGCGTGTGTGTGTGTGTGCGTGTGTGTGTGTGTGTGTGTGTGTGTGTGTTTGTTCATTGAATTCTTCAGACACGGGACACAAAATGCATATCCGCACGCTTTGTCAGCTGTCACATCTGTCCCCGTGAAGGCGCACACACCTGGTTCATGTCACACCTAGCGAGGTGGCGATCACACAGATTGGAGGAGCGCAGGTGTCATCACTCACGGAGAAGACCTCACACTGCCAATCAGATCTGATCAAGGGTAAAGCATCACCGTGAAGTTTCACAAGACTGCACTCAATTACACGCTTCTCGAGTTCTACATAGCAGCTGTAAAAAATCTCTCTAATCTTCCTCTTCCTGTAAACCCCCCCCCCCCCCCATTACCCTCCACACAGCACACCTCCGCACCTCTCCAAAAAGATCAACTTAATACAGAGAGTCTTAGAAAATAGATGCTTCTAAACAATTCATAAGTTTACGGATGTCACACATGTTTTCTGACCTGAGAGAATTTCAGTGGTCTTGTTTGACAGGGTGTTCTGTTCACAGTGACCCTGGCAAAACAGAGGCACTTCCTGTGGTGATTCAGTCAGACACTAAACACTACTTTATGCAACCCTGGATTCCCAGCCCAGAAATGGGAAAGAGCGATGTTTATATATGACATATATTGACTTATGACCCTGCGATGGACTGGTGATCTGTCCAGGGTGTTTCCCTGCCTTTCGCCCTATGAGCCCTGGGATAGGCTCCAGCACACCCCCCCCCCCCCCCCCCCGACCCTGATTAGGATAAGCGGCTTACATAATGAGTGAGAGAGAGATATATTGACTTATGTATCATTCCAAGCTTTAATGATCTAGTTACAAGCAACTTATTTATAACTATTACATTCACACATGGCCGCACGTTTTTCACTTGGAATCATAGAGCCATAAATTCCTGAACTTCCTGAAATTCCTAAACTATATATACATTCTCTCTAGAACCTCTCCATCATTGTTTTTTCTTAATAGTGGCAAATGTATACTGCAGTTACTACACAGGAATGCTGGAAAGCAAACTTTAAGTGCCGAGGTTCTAAAATAAATCAGATTACTGTAACAGGCACACATATCAAACAAAACAGCACTGCACCAAATTTGAGTATTTTTGTGGAAATTACTGATGGAAAAATTTCCTCCCTCAAAAAAAAAAAAAAAAAAAATCCTCCACTGTCACTGATCCTATTATAACAGCACTGTAAACCGTCATCGTCAGGGCTTACAAAAATGACTGACTTCATAAAGTCAAGAGCTTTAAAACATCAAAAACAAAACAAAACATGTTCAGATTATACGTCAGCTGTCCACATGCGTTCTGATTTTTTTTTTTTTCTTTTTTTTTTTGAATGATGGATTTCTCTGTGTAATTGGGGATGTGTTTCAGGGCTCCATGCATATCCAAAGCAGCAATTTATCTTCAGAAGCATTACAAATGCAAATTTCAACAATTCTTTAATTCAGACTGATGAAGCTTATTTTCAGGACACACTGAAAAGAAATGACAAGAGCCCAGCAACTGAGTTCAATCAATTCAGTGAAATTGTAAAGAGGAGCAGTTGAGATTGCAGCAGACCGGAGGTGATTTGAGACTATGTGACAGTATGTTTTCTTATGTGCACTGTATCTTTTGGTGACAAAAAACAAACAAACAAACAAACAAAAAACATTCAAATAAACTGCTGCTGGACCAGATATCAGATCCATCCACCGATTAATTCGATTCTGTTTTAATAAGTATTAAAGGTTTATTTGACATATGGCTCGACTCATAGGATTTACCTGTTTATAAATTTAGAAATTCTATCCCATGTTTAATTCCTCAAATATAAACAAGCAGACTTTATTCGAGACAGAGCTTGCTTTATAGATAAGAGGAAAGCTAAATAATATTCAGTAAAGAACTGTGCCAACGGCATAACGCAGTTTATTGCAGTGAAGCCAAGAGAACACGTATTTAATTATAAAAACATTTTGGAGTTGATGAGATATGAGACCACAAACTGTTTTACATATTATACACATTGATGAGATGTGAAACTGAAGAAAACATTTACATCATACTTTGATGTAAAACATAATGGTTTACTATTTCAAAGAGAAAAATTAAATGAAAATGAAATCATGTCAGAGTGGACAAACTAATGAAGACATGGATCAGTTTTATTAGCGCTTGGGAGCACTGCACTTATTACATTCCATTACTTGTTCTTTTCTTTTTTCATGAACTTTAAACTTTCCTTTTAAACAATTTCATCATAAAACTAAATGTCTAAATGTCGTCTTCTTTTTTTTTTTTTTTGGTCAGGTTTAAGAGAGTAGAAAATCTTCAAAGGAATCATTGGATATAACAGAACTTCTTTGAGAGAGTTTCAATATTGATCACCCACTGGTTTTAAATAGGATTTAATTGAATGTATTAATTTGTCTGTGCAGGGTCTGCTGCTGGTTTTAACAAGATGTGAAATCTTTTCTAACTTGCTGCAGTCTTTCATCAAAAAAGCTTTGCTTATTGGAGAAAGTGTTATATACTCAGCAGGCCTGGGCAGGAATAGAAAGAAGAGAACCCTTTGGAATATTTGAGTGATAATGAATAAGCAGAAACATTTAAACGTCTTTTAATCAACACTTACATGAATTCATTTGCATGTATCATTAATATCTACACTTTTTTCCCAGTTTGGCACAGTTCTAATTATGTTGTCCAGAAGTACACAAAACTGATTCAGAGAAAAAGGAGAATTGATCTTCTGACTTCAAATTTGGTTTCAAATTCATACACATACACGCATACTCTGTTTCATCTGCATTATGCAATTCACAACATATTTAGTCTTTGCTACGCAATTCATTTCTGTTTTTCCATCATCAAATAGTTGCAGTGAAGTCAACCAAGCGTATGCATGATGCAATTGTGTGAAATCAGACTCAATTAGAGAACAGACGGTTACTGTCACTAATGTCACATCTAGTCCCTGCTTGTGCCAAATATTCTTTGCTTACAAAGGTTTTCACTGCATTCCAGCTGCCACTGTGCTTTAGAATGACCAAATTACTATGCAAATAGAGTATAATTATATTTTTTAAAAAAAGAGAGAGAATGTGTTATATGCTGTCATTGTTTGAGGTCAATAACACATAGAGAGAATTACAAATGCATCACTACCCTGACCATTAACCATGACCAGACCTATGAGTCCGTGTGACTAAATATGCACTGTTCCACTTAATTTGATGAACTGGTCTGTTTCCTTAGCTAAAGGCAGGAGTTAATGAGATTTATCAGGTGTTGGAACAAATACCTGCAAAATACACACCAAAGGAGAGCTTCAAATATATCTGCTATTTATCATAATCTTACTCTATTTTTCAGGACGCTTTTATAGTGCCACTTTACAATTGCTCCAATCTAACGTCAGTTATTGTTTACCTCTCTTGAGCCGCCTCTGCATAGTAAACAACTGAGTTTTTATTGTGTATAGTACTCTGCACTTCATAATACTCACTGTGATTAAATATTGAATTGCAGCCTCCTCATAGCTGATGCAACCGAATATTAAAAAAAAAAAGAAAAAAAAAAAGCTTAATATCTTGTGTCTTATTTTAAGTGATGTTCAATTTTCAGTAGAACCCATGTTTGGTGTTGTGCTTAGGCTGTTTGTGTCTGTGGATAAAGAACAATGATTTGCCCCTCTGTTGTTCATTTTAAATGAATATGGATGATTTTTTTTTTTTTTTTTTTGTATTGCTTTCCAAATTCTGGAGTTTACTCCCAGTTATATTCTGACGTTTTCAGCTTATGCTGCACCTAGCAGTACCTATATTGATGCAAATATTGATTTGAAGGCAATTTGCAGTTCTTAATTCTGTCAAAGTGTTTGGCTTGCTATTCAACATATATAGCCACTTGAAGGTAAGCTTGTTTGACTCAGTTTGTTCCTCCGCTGTATTGCTTTAGTTCATCACCTAGCACACAGCAAGAGCAAGAAGGTCATTAAAACTTCCAGCAGTTAAACTGAGTACAAAGTTGCAGGCAAATCACTGGAAGAATCTTCTATCACCATCAACCATCTGTACAATTCCGACGCTGTCATCTGGCACCAATGTGAGCAAGGTGGCGTTTCAAGCTCATTGTAATTAGCCTTGTGGTGAGGGAATTGCAGGATTCCTGCAAGTGTGTAGCACAGGTGTGTCAACTGGGCTCTTTGGCAGCACATCTGGATACTGGAAACTAGAAACAGCTGGAACCAATGCATGCTCACCTCAGGAAGCTCTGTGTGTACGTGTGTGTGTGTGTGTGTGTGTGTGTGTGTGTGTGTGTGTGTGTGTGTGTGTGTGCATTTGAAAGTGTAGACAGTTGTAGCCTCAGTAGCTCTTCGCTGGTGAATTGTTCATCAGTTTTTTTTTTTTCCTGTTAATTCACTGGTCTAAAATGCAACAGCTGGGCTGAATGCTGAGTTTCAGAATGAGACTGGAACACTCTGAGGTGCTTCATTGTTCTGCGTGTGTAATTGGCTGGCATAGCAATGAGAATTTGATGAAACTGATGATTGCTTCAGAAGATTATCTCTCCCATTATTATTTCTTTCCTTAGAAGATTATGGCAAGAAGTCATGGAAAAAAAATGCCTGTAAGCTGACACATAAGTGGCTGAAATGTGTTTTAAGTGGTCTGTATATTTTTAAGTGATCTGTGTATGTTTAGTTTTCAAGATAGCACATATGCTTGCACCAAAGATGCACTTGGAATAGATGTCAATGTGAAAAACAGTGCATTCTCCTTAAACCTCTGAAATTTTATTCAGTTCACAGTTTATCATATTTGATGGCTTACTTCAGTGTGTGTGTGTGTGTGTGTTAGTGTGTGCAACAAAACTACACGAAGGTGTGATGTTTAATTAGTATTTTCTTCACACATTCTGTTACCTGGTAATCTTACCTTTGTGCATTGCTATGTGCTTTGCATTTGATTCTGTTTAATATGCAGCTTAACCTTCCCTTGGGTTTAAAAGATGTAATATCTAATAAAGGCCTTGCCTCCTGTTCAAATGACAGGAACATTCTGATTCGATGGGAAACAACTATTTTGTTTTGTGAGGGACAAACGCACTCATACCACAGGAGGGCTGCGTGATAAGATAATTACCACAGGGGCGTCGGCTTTGCAATGCGCAACGTGTGTATTATTGACCCTTCATAAATCTTGTGTTAAAATTCATAATGAAAAAAAAAAAATCTAGCGTGTTGTTACTTGGAGGCACATTAATGTTCATTTTAGCTATTAACGGGTTTTAAAAGTGGCGTTGACTCACGAGCAGCACGATGTGGCCAGTGCTGATTTCATGAGTCATGTAGTGAGAACTGTCCTTGGTGCTCATACATTCATGCTGCTGCTGCTGACTGCAGATTCAGTACTGGGTTTGGTTCAACTTAAGCAGTTCAGACTGGGGAAATTCAATGTGGATAATATAAGAACAACAGCGACACACATGCACACACACTGAGTGAATTAAACTACTATCCCAACAGAGAGCTTATAAACTCAGGTGTCTAACTTTTCTCTTAATCTGGTTTAGTTGAAGGTAAATCCATCAGATTTCTGACTGAGAGAAAGACCAGTGACTGAAATCCTTTGTAGCAGCTGTATTTAACCATCTTAATCTCTATCACACACACTCCCATTCTCTAGGACAGTTTACATCCGGTTTCCCAAATGATCTCTGGTTTTAAAGAGAGTTATATTTCTCATTTTGCAATGTTCAAACCTGATCACAAAGTTCTCTGTTATAAAACTCAGTATGAATCCAAGAATGTGGATTAAGGAGGAGTAAGTGACACGTAAAATGTTTTACTATTGCTGTCAAACGTGTGCCGTGGAAATCTTTGGTCAACAAACCCTAATCCAGAATTGTGGATGATTTGACAGTAGAGGTATTTGTTTTTTATTGCGGCTCTCTGAAAGAAGCCAAAGGTATTTTCATATTTACTGTCCCCTGAATAAATCACAGCCTGTGCTAATGGACCTTGCGCTTTGTAAATACCGTTATTCATATGAGTTTCATTAAGTCTCCCTGTTTTTTGGCCACTGGAAATGCCAGGAGTGATTCTCTTCTATTTGCAAAACAATGATTTTTTAGTGTGTGTGTGTGTGTTTTTTTTTGTTTGTTTGTCTTTTTTATTTTTTCCTTTGTGCTATTTCCACTCTACCCATAATCACCAGTTATGTAACCATGGAGCAGATGTGGTGTGTGCAGACATTTAAAAAGAAGGTAATTATTTTATGATAGCACCTTTTGTCACTATACATTCAAAACTGCATTCTTCACTGGACATATCTGTTTTTCATTGTCCCCCAGAAGCTGAAAAAAAAAGTGCTGTTTTTTTTTATTTTTTTTTACTCATTTGTCATTCAACACCACTGAAATAAAGACTGTATTGAGCCACAAAGAACAACTGAAAGGCTTTTCTATTAACCTTTAAGAAATGATTGCCAGTTGCCGTGGCTTATGGAGCATTGTTCTTTGTGCTCATTGTAAGCACATACATTTACAGAGCAATAACCGTAAAAGCAGCGGGACAGAAACAGTTAGAGCATGTTTGCATCTGCTTAACGAAAACTGATTTAAACAACAAAAACATGCCAGGCGGTGTAACGAAAATAAAGCGGCCTTCCCACCGTTAGAGACAGTTGCCTGGTGTGAACAGAGTTATTGTAGTTCCTGTGATTTGGGAAGCAGGAGAGGGGTATTGTTCATGAGGAGAATGACTCTGCGGACTGTGCACAGAAGACGGTTAGCAGCCGGAGTTTCATATATGGCACAACTCATCTCCCACCCCCCCTCCACTAGCACATTATTCCTGCATCAAATGGAGAAGCGGTTCACAATGGAAAACCAGGCAGAACAAGAACATTTTGGGACAAGAGACTGAATGAGGCAGATGTTAAATGAGAAAAGTTTAGTATGGGGCTTGACGAATGATTCGTTTTAGCATCCCAGATTCAGCTGAAACGAGGGCTTAACTCAAAATTATTCAGAACGACGTGTTAAAGTTCCTGGAAAGTTCTAGGTTACAAACTCTATTTTTTTTCCACTTGTCTCAGACTGATCCTTCATTCCAAAAGAAATGGATATTCTCTCAGCACCTTTCAAAAAGATTACATAAGGTATTGCACCGTTGCAGTTCACACAGCTATAATCAAGCGGTCCGACCGAGAGTAAATACTGGACTCCGGAAACTGCGGCACTATTGAGCATCTCGACATGCCTCAGTGAATCCACCTTCAGTGGTTATGTGCTGCCAAGTTGGGTGTTCGGTTCCGTTTGATAGATCGGCTGAGGCATCTTTCGATGACATCCAACTTCAATTCTGCCCCCATAATCAAAGCCCTTCATAAAAGGGCCATAAAAGAGACCATAAAAGTCAACAAAATCCATGCGTCAAGCCTTGTAGAGCTTATAGTGCAGAGGTGTTTTACAAGTTGATTTAAAGGTAGACATATGAATGTCTACCACCATTTATCACAAATTAAGTACAGTTTTACTTTCATAAAAGCTCTCATGAAAGTATTCTGATTTGGATAGTTTTAAATATGTTTTAAAAATGTGCTGTATGGGATATCATTTCAGATGCTATCTGAGTGATGTAATTAATGATGGATCAATGTTCTCTTGAAATAGCACGGGAGGAAACTCAAAGACCTGGTCCAAGAAATTCTCAACACAGATAACATGATAATGATCTCCTGATGACAGACGTGAGGGAAATGGCCCATGAGGATCTTTGATCTGGGGTGTAATTCGTTTACATGGAAAAGAAGTCATCACACAATATCAAAGGATAAAAACACATAAACAGGGGCCCACAGTTGATTAAAAAAAAAAGCTGGATGAAAGAGTATTGGATGAGTGTACTTTTCGAAGCGAATAAATTTGTTCATTGAAAATTTTATAGCAATACTTTGGCCCTCTTTAGAGCAACCATTTAAACAAAAAAGAAATGATAATAGAAATAGCCTGTGACATACAAAAGACTGCGATTCGGCTTAGGTCAACAGTTTAATTGAAGAATTACACAGACACTTCAAAGAAATTGCCCATTTTGGTAAAAAGGTAGCTGCAGTGTAGGTGTTAGTAAGGTTAGTAAAGTTCTGTTGCTTGTTTTTGAACCCAAAATGAGAGTCACTGTACTCTTTTCAATATAATACAGATATGAGAATACCTTTATAACTGATTTACAAGAAGATGGTCCTGCTATGATAGATGAGTGTAGAAATCCATATTTAACAAGCACCAAACACAACACAGTTGGACCTCAGCGGTCCTACAGGCTCTGAATGGAAGTCTCTGTTGTCTGTTTTACAAATCTCAAATCTTAAAACTTTTAGTCCAGTTCAATGCAAAAGGTGCCTCCGATATCTGTCAGCTATGGTAAACCTTTGAATCTTGTCATTTAAAGATTAGCTGTAGTCATGTAAATGTAACATAATACTATATATATATATATATATATATATATATATATATATATATATCAAGTTTTTATATATGGACAAAGCTTTTTCAATCAGAACAGGGGTATATGGTTTAAACTGCTAAATCTGAGGTCATGGCTGCTTTGATATGTCTACATATAATTTGTTTAGAACAAGGGCATAACAACTTGGAAAGATATTTTAAGGAGCTTTATCTGTAATTATTAAATACACCAGAGACATGGTTTTCAAATATTCATGCCCTCTGTGATGTACAGTAGTAGGTTCTCTTGCATTCTCCTTTCTGTATGACAAACCACTTTTAACAAAGTACACATCTTTAGTGTTTGTGCAAAGTTGAAACAAAGAAAGTAAAAAAAAAGAAAAAAAAAAACTTCATAATTCCATCAGTACCAACTGTGGCAACACTTTAAATAATATCAGACAAATTACATATTAGCCTCCATTTGGCAAAATACTCAGGATGACAAATGGTACCTCAGCGCTGTGGTACTTTTCATTTTCTCCATGGAAATAATTATTATTTAAATTGCCTGTGGCGCTCATCCATTTGACAGGGCTCTCTCCAAACAAATTATCAACCCCGGCCTGACCTTCAAAAAAAAAGAAAAAACCTAGGGCATGGACCGTACTGAAATTGTAGTTCCAGATGTGAATGTGAGATAAGGTGTGTTGGCATAAGCTGGCACATAGTCATAATTAACTTTTTTTTTTTTTTTCCCCTCAGCTATTCATCTTTCACCGTAATGCCAAGGCACTGATTTATATACCATTTACTTTAATAGCATCTCCAAATACATCAAATCCTGTTCTGTACAGACACAGCAGGCAACGGCATCATAAAAACGTCTGACGCATCGAGATCCTGCCATCGTCTCCAGGACACAACCAAATGTGTTTTGACAACTTTACGCATAAATTAGCATATAAAGTCCACATACAACAATCATTTCAAACAATATACGGTATAATAAGGAAAACTCTGAGAAAGATAATAGCGTAATGACTGGCATTTTGTTTCGATTCCAAAACTGAACATGCCAACAACAAACCCATCGTGGGGCAAGTCAGAACCTTTTTGGGGGGGGGGGGGGGGGGGGGGATCCTAACTTTTGGGGTTTGCAATCTCATGGGAGGCCAAAATCAGCAGAGAGTCATCATGCTTTTCACAGTCCTGCTGCTTCTGGAGAACTCCCTCACCATTAACCTATCCCAACGTCAGCTGGGTATTCCAGGTGGAATTCATTACTGATAGCACATCCTAAAGACAAAAAAAAAAAAAAATCATAAATGCCTCACATTTTTACAAGGTTCTCTGTAATACGTTGCAGATTATGATAACCGTACTCCAGCGAGCCGGTGACTCACACTAGGAGCCATCCTCACATCTCCACATGAGGAATTCCTTTGAGGCGAAGATGCCTAAGCAATCAATGTTATGTAGAACACTGAACCCACCTAATATATTCCATATTCCACTCTCAAATGCCAGGTCCCCAGCTGGGCTATGTGTGAAATCAGGGTGAAAGAGACATCTATTACTCTCCTGAATGAGCGTGTGCAGATGCACTGATGTTTTCTTATAACTCCAGGGATTACATTAACCTCTGTAATCACACAGATGTGGCAGCCATCACTTGGGTATTCTAATCAGTCCATATGGAGCAGATGTATAGATTTTGTACAGCACACTAAGCACTCAAGAGACACATGGTCATCGTATAGACTAGCATACGTTTCCCAGATGTATATTTTACAGCTGTGATGAGAACAACAGAAATGCTTATCCAGTCACTAAATGCATTAGATCTCTCACAGAACCAAAATGGCATATGCAGCGGCAAACATGTTTATCAATGGTTAATGGTTGAAAAAAGCAAAAAGTAAGGCCAGTGTATCTAGGGGCTAAGAAAGCCAGAGAGAAGAAGAAAAGGACATGTTGTGTCATGACGGTCTAGGTGAGCTCGGACACACAGTCGTGGACATAGGCAATTTTTTATTGTCACTGACCAGTAACTGCTGCCAGACGAGGAAATGAGTGCTCCAAACACAAGCCAACCTCTTGAATTACAAAAACAGCACCATAATGGGCAGAGCAGTTAACTGGGCCCCACTCCATGAAGATGTGTCCCTATAGAGAGGATTACATGAGGATAACAAAGCTTCTGGGGGAGCAGCCTCTATCATGGAGCTCCAGGGTTCATGGATGAGAGCTGATGCAACCAGAGAAGCTTGTGTTTCATATTCTGTTGGTTTTATTTAAAAAGAAACATGCACAGTCCCAGCTGCAATATAATTTTTTTTTTTTTTTTTGGGGGGCTCCACAAAAAGGAACAAATAGTAGGGGCATAATCACAAAGTCCAGCATTTTTGTTCTGCTTTTTTTTTTTCAAATTCAACCCAAAAAAAAAAAAAAAAAGCCAAAAAAAAAAAAAACCCCCAAAAAAACTTGTCTCTACCATCTGTCACTATCTAAAACGAGCACGTCACACATTTGAAACTAGTGCATGTTTCCAAGTGCATCCCTGGAGGTGGACAATAGTTTAGAGTTTTAATGAAAGTCTGGCTGGTGACAAATTGCCGTCAAAACCCGGAGTCCAATGAAAAACCATTCACAGTGTCAGGCTTTATTATGTTCAGTCGGACGCCCCTCCCCTGTGGTTTATTATCTGACACTGATCAAAGAATTGTACTCTTGCCATTAATATCCCTTCCACAGTATCTTACTATCAATAAAATCTTCAGAGCTCTGACTGTCCTTGAAGAAACAGCAGCTCATGCGGATCTGACTTCTCACAGTCAGCGTCAAGGTCTTCTGCGGGCGGCTGCAGAGTCTGTAGCTCCCCCCAGTAAGAGGTCCTACACTCCACTGACAAGGATGGAATATCAGCCATAGAGTGGGATAAATGGAAGGAGAGAATGTTTCGGCTCTGAACAGCTACCAGGATTGCAAGGATTGCGTCTTAAAGGGGAACTTAATTTCTGAAGTAACGCAGATGCAGCACATGCTTCATGCTTTTTTGACAAACACAACGGAGAATGTAATCATTCCACCCTTCAAATTTCCCACGCAGTGTTCACACACCTCAGACGAGACCCTCATAGTGTACACTCTTTCCATACCGTGAATTCAAAAAAGCCCTCGCTCGAGTCTTTTGCCTTCGGGATAAGTATGTCTGAGTGGGGGCTCATACACTGCATGTAAACAAAGTTGGTCATGTCCCTGGTGTCTGATATATCGGTTACTGTAAAGGATATTTACAAAGCAGAGACAGGAGATGAGATCAAATGATGCCGTGAAGACTAGAAAAGAATTACACATGCATGCTGAGGTAGAAAGTAATTGGAGTGCGGGAAGGTGTAAGGGAATCGCCTGGGATGTGTGAGAGCGGAAAACACCATGGCAAATAAGTGTGAAATATAACAAGTTTGTGTGAAAATGTATAACTAAAAAGTGAAAGAATCCTGCACAGAGACGTAACGAAAAGTTTGTTCGCAAAAAACTTCTGATGCTTTTCACTTTTCATTAACTTAAGACGTGAAAAAATGTATTACTCTGCGACCTCTTCAGTCTACGACGGCGGGGGCGAAAGCTCTGTTTAGCAGTCAAATATATTCATTTTGAAGAAGATCGATCCTAAGACAGCAAAGGGGTAATAAGATAGAAAACCCATCAACATCTGTCTTCCATTTACTCCCATCTTTCATCTGTCCTTTTCTATCAGCTCAGAGGAGGAGTGTTTCACATGCTGGACAAATGAAGTTGACCTCCATTTCTCCACCATCTAAAATTCATCCACCTTGATGGCATATCCATCCTGTGTTGTCTGACCTCCCCTTGAGCTAATAAAACGTTTGAAGTATGTATGCATGACAAAGGTTGTACAAAGACCTTTTACCACAACCAAGTCTTTTGTCATGCCTGTGTTTGCCCGAAACCCTACTTTTCTCGACGTTAGCAAAGGGAGCATTAGCTTGTGCAATATGACCGAGGAAGTGGAGAGACAAAGAAAGAGGGGCAATAGTGAGGCTTTAGAACACACGTCAACGAAAGCTGTTATCTAGGGCAGCAGACTGTTGTTCTGTGCTTCCTCTACTTTCCTGTTTTCCTTCTCTGTTCATTTCAGCTCCCCTGGGGTATCAGCTCCCACCATCAGCTACCACTTGATGAGATTAAGTGTCCAATTAGACACTGCCTGAAGTCCTCACTTTACAACAAAAAGGGTATTTCTTTTAGGGGCAAAGCTGTGAAGTTAGAGAGAGGTTTTACAGGGAATCCCATCACCCCTCAGTCAAACGATATTCCACGGTCTCGTTTTTATAAAATAACAAGGTGTTTGGACCAGCGCAGCCTTTGAGACGTAGAAATCTGAAACTGCTTAAGTGAAGGAATGGTACGTACAACAACATGATATTTTTCTCTGTGTATGAGCCGTGTCTCTGTGTACAGTGAAGTTTTCTGACTCTCACCCAAATCATTTAGTCCCTGCCAGGTAGTGGCAGGGTTGTACAGTCAGCGACAGTGGGTTTGAGTGAGAGTTTGGAATGAGACCAGGTGTTTTTGGAGGGCAAACACTGTAGGATATGACTGATCATCTCTGAACCACTCGAAATCTGGCTACCAGAGAAGCCACACGGGTAATGACAAACTAATCTATAGTGCTGTGTGAATGCACCATACGGCGTGATACTGGCCCTGCATGTGAAGGAAGCGGTAATCATAGCGATCCTATGGGGGCTTCTACTTTTAACCTTCAAAGGGACTGAACGAGAATACTAAGCACATATGTGTCTATCCCTGTCAGTTCAAAACACCTATCCACACAAGAATACCAGTGACCCTTCGTGCCAACTGTAAAAATAGCTGCTTCCTGCCAAATGAAACTTACGACGATATTTAAGCGCTTCAAATAGCGCTGTCAAACTTCGTTTTTTACCAGACTGCACTGACATTTTTGCGCCTCCTCAAAAGGCCATAAACTGCAAGTCTATATATTATTTTCTTTACTTATATAAGTGCCTCTAATCTAGATTACTATACATTACATCAGTAGTCTAGGTTTCAAAAGCAGAATGTAGCTATTTTTGGGGGGGAATGAAGGGTCATCTACAGTTATTTAAAGTATCATACAATGTGTTATACTAATTGATATAGGTATTTAGTTTACCAAATGAAAATGCACAACATTAAAGTAGAAGCTGCAAAAAGATCTGTTTTCAGATCAGCATGTTTGGCTTTGTGTCCCGTGTATAATGGCGCCGTCAATTACACTTTCATTGCTGCCACTGGTCCTTTACAAAGACAACACACCCGTTTATCTCTGCTCAGGACGAATATATACTCACTCTTCCTACTTCACTTGAAACTGTCCTCCCGATCCATCAATTTGTCATTTTTTTCCCTGCACTTTAGTAACTCAAGCTACAGGGTCACAGGAAAATTAAAATGAAAGTGGACACTAGGTCTCAGAATTGTGGCCTATGTGTACACACTAAACGGTGCTGGTGATGCATTGTGGGAGTTGAAGTTACCAGTACAGCTTTAATGTATAAATCTTAGTTATGCAGCTTACAACAGGCCTTAATCAATATTTCTTTTAAAATGAGGCAGGGGCCTTGAGTGTGAGGCCTGCGGTTAACTGTAACAGTAACCATTAACTGTGTAAATATCAACCAGGTAAAAGATTTGATTGCCTAAGAGTTGAGGAGTCGCTGTGGGCTAGGTGTCTCCCCCAGATGAGGCCAACCTTTTATTATTCCTCCCAGTTCTTCCAGTCAAGCAGACAGAGCCAACAGGAACAGATGATCCCCAAGCAACAGCAAATTAGCATCTAAATCTGGCTTGTCTTCCAGTCTCAACTGTTTATGCAAACGACACGTTGTATTTACAAACCTGTCGGCTGCTTCTCCTCATTAAGCATTTACGCTTGGAACTAAGGGATATTTTGATTTGGAGAATATTGCTGAGGATAAACTTTTACAGCTGACAGACAATGCAGTCTTTTTTTTTTTGGTGGTGTGTTTTTTTTTTTTTTTTACTGACAGTTGCTGACACTCTCTTTCTAGCTACTTTTATGCATATATTGTGTTTTGGTTTTGACAGTCGCTCATCCTTTTGAGTTTGCAGGTGAGGAGAGTTGCATAATGTATAAACTATACAGACAACATGGGCTGAACAATGGCCAAACCACACACATGCTTACAAATGACTCCTGGTCCCACTCGGCTCTCTCACTCATTCAAGCAGCTTGTATTAAAAGCTTAATGATACAGCTGGGCGGGTTTGTCATTTTGAACTGTTACACTCTGGTCCCTCTCACTCAGGTGTAACCAAAAAAGCACTTTTTTTTTCTTTTCTTTTAACTGAAACTTCAGTTTTAGTAAGAAATCCTGCCAGTATATAGTCACGCTGCCTCTGGCAGATAACATTAAAATTAGTGAATATTACTGGAACACAGCTTTCTACGCACGTGAATTCTTGGCACCCCCCCCCATTCTTCGCCCCCCCCCCCCCCAATCCACCTCTTCCCCTCAGATATTGACTTTCTTTTAAATACTAAAACAATGCTGAAAAGATAATAAATTAGCGGTCCTTTCAGGGAGCTAAGGGTTCGATAAAGTACTATCAGACATGTAGCTTTTTGTTGAATGATGTTTCCATGCACAAGTGGGTTGCAAATAAATTACCGAAGATTTTACCAAAGAAGAAAGAAAGAAAGAAAGAAAGAAAGAAAGAGAGAGACAGAGAGAGAGAGAGAGAGAGAGAGAGAGAGAAAGAAGGAAAGAAGAGGCTCGGCTTTGCTTTACTCATACAGCAATCAATCCTGGTGAGCTTGATGTTACTGAAGAATGTAGTTATACAGCAACCTTGTCGTAACTAAGGTCACTGTTACCCCTTTCTTGTCCTTTGAACACAAAGGAGAATTCATGGAAATTGCATTCAGTTCATCAATAAACTTCTAGTGCGTATGAATAAAACAGCATGTCGCTCAAAATGTCAGCTAGTGGCCACATGCATGGTAATAGCACGAGAAATACTCTAATCTAAAAATATACATGAGCTCATGTTTCGTATGAAACGAATCTTCTCTGTGGACTGTAGTCTGTGAAGTCCACAATGGTAGATTATCAGTTTTGAACCTTACGGGAGTAGACGTGAGCACAGTTATTTGAAACAAAATCTGGCCTGGAATCAGTCAACTGTGATTATGTCCCATCACAGCCATGAGCAGTCAACCACTCCTAACTGAGTATGTACACATTTTCCACTCAGTAGACAATCAGTGCAGTCACACAGTACATAACCCAAATAACTACGAGCCCGTTGTTTTTCCATGCAAGTCAGGAATGTTCAGAAGAACTGAAGAGCTTGAACCATGCATCCATCAGCCATCCACCCATCCATTCACCCATCCATCCACCCATCCATTCATGCATTTATCCATCAAGCTGGGTTTTTGTGTGTGTGTGCGGGTGTGTCCAATCTACAGAAATTCTGACTGCTCAGAGATAAGTCCGTGTGTTTTATGTGCCAATAAATTCAAAGATAAGGCTCCAAGGCGTCGCTGAGTTTTATCGTTCAAGGCTTAGACAACAGAGACAAGATCAACGATACGTGATAAACAGCCTATTGATTTTCCTAAAAACCTTAACTTTATGGCTCTCACTGACCAAAAAAGGATATCGCGGTTTATATTGTCCATGGTCACGTTGTAAAGCTCAGACAATTTTTTGTGGTTCTTTTAATTCACTCAATAAATAACAATATAAAAATGCCCAGTACGGTTATTCCTTTATACAGTTATATAGATTCACGTTCCAAATTGTACGGATGAGCTTGTTCATTTTTGCGTAGCATGACAATAACAGCGCTAAACTTTGTTGATCAATAAGGTGGGACAAAAAAAATCAACACTGAGAAACACTACAGTCAACTTGTCAATACCCCATCATTTGGTGCACAAACAAGTCAATTACTCTTCAATTGTACGTGTTCCTCACATACTTAATGTCTTGGCTCTATGCCCAGCACAAACCGACACGAAATCGCCCGTTGCTTTTTTTTTCACTCATTTATTTGTTAATTTTTCTCTCTGACAGATTGAATTGAAGGTGGTGTGCCATGCTATGGCAGAGCAGTTGTGAAATGTAACGCCAACTGCAGACAGCCACAGAACAGAAGCAGATCTGTCTTCTGCCAGCAGCTTGTTCTTGGTGAAGTATATATATATATAAAAAAAAAAAAAAAAAAAAGGATCATGACATCGATGCATAAGTGAAGTTTGCAGTGAGATTGTTTGTTGTGGTAGCAGATATTGACAAATGAATAAAGGCTACGATAACAGCGATGCTACTGTATTGGATGCGTCAGTATACTGGGTAGTGTATCGACGATACACAATCTACCGTTACATCAGATTTCATTTCAAATGTGCGTAAAATGTGTCATAGCCAAAGACAGAAAGACAGTTATCGTGTCACGACGAACCATAAAATCTTGACATTTTCATTTAAATGTAAGCCACTTATTGTGCTTTAACTGATATCAGGAGGGAAACAGAGAGTCCACTGATTCAGCAGAGCTTCCTCTACTTATATAATCTTTTTCATGCCTAATTTCCTCATGGCTTTGTGTACTGGCGCCGTGTTCCTCTTTAACAGTAACGTGACATTCTAGGTCGCAAGAGATATTAGTGCATTCAGAAGACCTCTAAAGAAAACATGGGGGGGGGGGGGGGGGGGGGGGGGGGTTGGTGTGAGTTTTGTCTCTGTAAGAATTCAGAAGCGTTTCAAGTTTTGTCCACTGTAAGACATTCATCCGTGAAGCAGATGCCATCTATCACTCATTAACACTTAGCAACATAGAAGCCTCTTGAAGAAAGTGGAGATTGATTGTTGTATCCAGTCTGTCCAGCTAGCATACAGTCATAGAATAGCATTAGCACATATCCAAACCGAACATGTAGTATAGAATGGTAATAAGATGAGCGACATAAAAAAGGTGTCCCCCTTTTAACTTGATTTGGTAGAATACTGGATAATGCTGTGACCTATTTTCAGATGCTGCTTCTACAGTTTTTCAATGAACGCAGCTTCGTCGAAATTTCATGATAGTTTAAGTAAGAATTACATCTTGTACCCCCTCCCCAAAAGAAAAAGAAAAAAAAAAAGAAATTTGTTATAAAACACTAGGCACTATAACTCATAAAATTCCATCATGAAACTGAGAAAGAAAATAGGCAAAAACCCCCTGCCATCTTGGCTCCCACTCTCCCGGGCCTAGGCAGTCCTGGTCTCAGTTTGTGGTCACATGTGCGCGTGTGCGTCCAGCATAGGCAAGGTGAGCTGCATTTGCCCGCATGCAACCCTTTCAACGAGTTCCCAGATTTGACACGATGCCTCTTCTCACAGCTTTCCTCCTCTGACTCTCAACGCACAGTACATAGTTCAAGAGGTCAGAGGCCAGTTACAAGTCCAGTCATCCACCCTCTGTGAGAGCAGGGTTAAAGGTCACCGCTCTGAGGCTCCGGGTTCCGTGTCTCTCGGCTCTGGTTTCGGTCCATGCGGGGAAACCTGGATGAAGTCTTGGTACGGGCAGTTTTGGATCCACTCTCGTTGGCCTGTGGAGTATCCCTGTCAGAAGACACAAAAAAAAAAAAACAGAAGATGCATCACCTCCACACCCTTTAGTTTTCCGTCACCATCCACCGCATGGAAAGTAACTCCTCCTCTGTGTTCTCCCACCACAGAAAGTTCTAGAACTAAACAATGTATCCCACAGACACATAACGGATGTCATTTCAGTCAGTAGGTCTTATGCTTCTTTATACAGCCTGTATAAGATACGAACATGCTGAAATAAAGCACACGTAATAGGTGTGATTGACGTGGCGCCCAGGACGTAGACTTTCTCCCATTCAGTTCAGTAATGATGAATTAGCCCTGAATTTTCAGGATCTCTGACATATGGCAAGCATGTCTGTCTCACGCACACGAGTGTCGAAATGATGAGGGAAAGCCCCGGGGGGGGGGGGGGGGGGGGGCGGAACCCCTGAAACAGAGATGAGCTGGGGTCAGCGTGCGCTAAGCTTCGCCCGTCAGACATCTCGACCGCAGCCACAGTCACTGGGTCACCATGACAACCGCTCCATTCATGAGGCAGGGGTGCTATCGACCACCCGAGAAAATAATGCCCCCATGGCGTCTTTGTGTGTGCGTGCGTGTGTGTGTGTGTACACGTGTGTGTGTGTGCGCGTGTGCGCATGCATGCATGTGAGTGTGTGCACAAAGACAAAGCAAAGATATCACAAACTTAACGGTGAATAGACTCAGTGCCATGAGGGTTAGGACGTCCACGCTAGGATGACCACACTGTGCTGTGCTTTTCTGGCTTTTCTGAGACGGAACAAAATACAATCCCATTTAAATATTCCAAAAAAGGAAACAATAGTAAGTATTAGCAAACCAAAAAATACGACTATTTTTTTTTTTTTTTTTTTTACAAGTAAAGCACAACCAACATTTTAATCATTGGATGTTTCGCTTTTGCTCACCAATCATGTGAGTCTTTGAGGTGTAAGAGGTGAAAAATAGAGCCATTCCAGCCTGTGCAGAGAGGATACTGCAGGATTGGCTCTCACACAGTGCACAGTCAGGATCACAATTACCGTCAGCCTTGTTGGATACGTCTGAGCTCTGATGGTCAAGCTTTCTGGACATTTTTATAAGAGTTCATATATACCTATTACAGCAGATAGGATAGTAAGCTATATGTGTTCTCTTGGTCTGAGCTTGGGCTTGTCCTCACCAGACCGGCAAGGCAGGGAGGGAGAGAGAGAGAGAAAGAGAGATATATATATATAGAGAGAGAGAGAGAGAGAGAGAGAAAGAGAGCTAGAGAGAGTGAGAGAGAGAGTGTGTGCTTTCAATCAAGCCAAAATAGGAGGGAGGGGGGTGCTATCTGTCCTCTCTCCCTGCCTGCACACAGACAATATTCAATCTGTCCATGCAGAGAGGGGCTTGACCCCCCAGTCTAAACACTAGCTGCAGCTGTCATCAATGGTGCCTGCACACAGCTGAATTACACAACCCACAACAACAAACACTCAGCTTTTTTGTTAAGCCATGAAATAGGCTCTTTTTTTACTGGAGTGCACTGGACTTTGTGGACTTTTTTTTTTTTTTGTGGTAAAGTGGAAGTAAAATAAAAAAGCACACTCTGACAACTGACAGTCTCTCTAGAACAAATAGAGCCTGCACATGAAACAACCATCTGGTTCTCTGTAACTTCTCTATAACATTACTATTCAATAAACCGCCGAGGATTTAAGAGCACACACAATGCTTAAAAGAAAGCACAAAGTAGCCGCGTAACAATAACACAAACTACACGTCGAGCATCCCTGGTCCGAAAATCCAAAATGCTCCAGAGCCCCAAACTTTCCGAGCGGCGACATGACGCCACAGGCGGAAGATTCTGCATCTGACCTCACTTGCCCATGTGGGGCTCTGAGCGCTCCGTCTCATTACGGATATTCAAACACAGTCACGCGCCGCGTGACGGGCGTTTCGCCATTGTAACGTTGTAGCGCAACGCAATACTCGCGTGTTTGTGGTGATGCTGGTGTAAACAAACCTACTGCACTGCCAGTTGTATAAGAGTATAACACATACAGTTATGTACAGTACGTAATACTTGATAATGATAAACAAACAACTATGTTAGTGGTTTATGTATTTACTATACTGCACTTTTTATCATATGTACTCTTTCTACTTATAAAAAAAAAGTTCACTGTAAAACAGTATGCCGTGTTGTGCTGGCAGCAACCTCATACATCTCCTGTTTACCATGTCTCTGTACAGGTTTGTAACCTAGGAACAATAAGCTATAGCATAGCCTATAACATAGCCAACGTGGGTAGTGGGCTATACCATCTAGGTTTGTGTATGTACACTCTGTAATATTCGCACAACTATGAGATCGCCTAACGACACATTCCTCAGAACGCGTGACCGTCGTTAAGCAACGCACGACTGTATTCCAAAATCTGCCGAAAATCCAAAATCCAAAAACGCTTCTGGTCCCAGGCATTTGGGACGTACTTCAAAAGTGACGACGTAAAAGGGAGAGTTTCACTCTGTGCAGCCTTTTGGAAACTGCAGAAATGATGAACTTGCAGTTGCTTGAAAAAGAAAGCATTCCAGCAGCGGGATCACAGAAGAGTCTATTAAGTAAGGGCTGTAGATGAATCGTGCCTACTCCAGAGCGGACCGTAAAAAAGGTTAAGCATGACATTTGAACTTAGCAGGGACGCTGAGGTACACCGCTGCGTAGAGCAGGAACGCACCAGAACAGCTCCTTGAGGTCTTGAATAGCAACTCTGCGTGTGAACGTACAGAATTTAGCATTGTCTTCCACTGCAAGGCAGGGGACATCAAAAAAAAAAAAAAAAAGAAGAAGAAGAAAAAAAAAAAAAAAAGACTTTAGTACCATAAAGAGCTCATTACAAGAGCCCCTGCATATGAGGAACATCGTTCTTCCAGCACCTGTAATCAGTCCTTGTGACAGTGAAGAGAAGATGGGGGGGGGGGGGGGGGGGGGGCGATGACTCTAAGCACACTGACACATGTAGATGTACATGAAAGGGTTCCCTCATTAGTAAACTGCATTGGCCGTGTGCCCTCAGGAAGTCCTCTCTGACAGCTCTCTCCAGCATTTGCCAAGAGGGCTGTTCGACGACACGCGTTCGCAAACACGAGCGGAATAACGCGCGGAGAACTGTCAGATCTTGACGGGCTAATGAGAACAGACAGACGGGAAGAAAACACCGGTACGCCTTCAATTATTAAACGTAAATTGCTCATTGACTGACCAGAGGTTCAACAGACACGCATTTTACAGATAATGTTTCCTTCTCGAAGAAATCTTGTGTCAGCCAAGAAACAGGTAAAAAAGAATAGATGGAGAACTGCTATGCAGTCATATATATATATATATCTATATATATAGATATATATATATATATATATATACACAAATACCTATGTCTTGAATTTTTCGTTGTTGTTGTTGGAGTTCTTTTTTTTTTTGGGCCATAGCATGGCTCTACAGGAGGTACACATTTCTCAGATTTTCATCTCTATCAGAGCCAGAGAGAGAGAGAGAGAGAGAAACACTGTACATAAATGAAATGCATGTACTATATGTACTCTCCTCCATAAGCTTATGTTACTTGTCAGAGGAACAGGCCTACAGCAGAATGTGACACCCTGATACTTTTACACCACGAAAAATCCCTCCCTAATTACTACAGCTAAGCCGTGCCAAGTACAACTCTTTCATTCCCGCCAAAACGAGAGCTGTAGCAATCAGGGCCTTGTCTGTTCGAAATCAGAAATTTTCTCATACCAAAGCCAAAAAGAAACCCATTTAAGCTGGCGATGCGAACCCAAAGCCAAGAATTCCCTTTCAATGCATTTTCATCTGATGTTAGGAGGAAAAATGGATTTTTCATTAATTTTCTGTCTGTGTTTAGAGCATTACAGCGCCAGCATACTGACAATAATTAAGAAAGATACAACATGTACTGAATGTCAAAGCAGATAGACAGATAATGGATGAGCTCATTTTGGATGCTTAACTGGATGAAACATTAGCTATTGAAACAAAGCAAATCGTTTTCTTGTCTGTTGGCTAGTGTCACTACAATACTGAATTTTGGCTCTCGAATGCAGATTCAAGCCACTTTGCATAATGACAAATTTCTCATGGATTTTTGTGCGTCGGCCCAAACTTGACGGTTTTGTTTTTCACTTGTGGTGGGGGGATGTGGGGGGGGGGCGAGACTGAATTCATTTCACATTGGTTTCTGTTACTGCTGTGGCTTTGTGTCCTTTCAGTGCTAAGACAGGCTGAGTGTAGAGTGCGTTCTCACCTGCAGAAGGGTAGCAGCTGCAGCAGGGTCTCCTTGGTGGGTTGGGCGGTAAACTCCGGCAGTGTCTGGATTAGCTTGTTCATCACCATGCGTAGGTACGACTGCAACTGCTTCCTCCGTTCCTCCACGAACTTCGCATCCTGAGCGAAACACACACGGAGGAGGAGGAAGAAAAACACGTTACGTTTTCCGCATCGTGCTCCCCCCGCCCCGCCCGTCCTCGCAGATTACGCAGATGCACACGGACGCTCCTGTCCTAACCGACAGAAACGGCGCTGTTGGTAAAATCGCTTCAGAAAAACAAAAACAACAACGACAAAAAAAAAGAAGGCCACAGCACTCCGGCATGTCTATGCAGCTGAGCGTCGCTACTGACTTTGTGAAAAGAAGGACATGGTTGCTATGTGTCACATGTCATTCCTAAGGTATATAAATGACCCTGCAGTTATCAAATTCGGCTGTAAGTCATACCAAACGTGACCATGACTGCCCTCCAATCACAAAGTATAGAGATACATTCCAAGTCAGGCCTGGTTCTGCAGGCCCAACCAACATGATTGAGATGGAACAGCTGAACTGACCAAGGGTGAGAGTAATAGAGAGAGAGAGAGAGAGAGAGAGAGAGAGAAACTGTAAATCTGTTCTGATGGTTGATTAATAGCCCCTGATCCCGCGGTCTGACGTTCGATGTCACGGCAGGCAGCCCAATTCCCCCGTGTCTGATGGGGATGTTAAACAGGGCCGTTTCTGCCATTCTAAATATAGGGCGATTCCTCCGATCGTCAAGGAAAACAGCTCTATCTCCGCTCTGATAATCAAAGACTATGTGTGTCATTTAAACCACTGTCACCATGCATCCTGGCACTTTGCGCCCGGGCTACAGCGTCAAGCCCTGATGGCGATCTATCTTTACCAGACGTGAAAAGGCATGAAAGTTGATTATCGTATAGGAGATGTGGAGGAGACCTCAGCTGTCAGATTAGCTTTCTCATGAGGGATGTGCTTGCCAAGCCTAATTTAATGGTTTGTTTCAAGGGCCCACATAGTGCTGGATGCATCTCAGAGTTAAAGAGCTTAAAACCAATGACATACAGTATAAATCAATTGCTTTAATATGGTTTAAAACTCGCCGATAATATTATTCAACTTTCATTAAAACCAAATTACCTAGCCTTTTTGTACATATCTGCACGCAATATCATCACCATACCCCATTCTATGAGAAAATCATATAATGTACTGCAGCATTTGGGCTTTTGAAAATAATCTTTAAAATTATGAAAAATGCACGTTGTTGGCTCTGCTCAGAGAGAGAAAGAGAGAGAGAGCGAGAGAGAGAGAGAGAGAGAGAGAGAGAGAAAGAGAGAGAGAGAGAGAGAGAGAGAGAGAATAAGCTAAAATGGTTGTATGTTTGTGGCTTCCTTAAGAGACACAATACTATGAACTGGTCAAGTGGAAATTAAAAAAAAAAAAAAAAAAAAGCATTTTAGCTACCAGTGTGGCATTACTCACTTAATTGGGGGAACTCTTGGTTATTATGACTCAAACACTCATCTCAGGACAACTAATGGCCTCTCTTACAAGCCGCTAGAACAGGATGTGCACAAACACAGGGATGAATAAACATCATTTCTACACAGATGTTTTGAGTTAGGGTGAACGAGAGAACTCATTATCAGATGAAGGGTACATAATCTGGCAGTGCTTTGTTGTTGCTGTATATAAAAATGCAAACAGTCATATCACATTTACATTTTAAGAAAAAACAAAACAAATGCATACACAAACACACACACACACACACGAGAAGCACAAACAGCCCCATAACGAAAGGCAAAAATCAACAAACTACAGTATAATCTCCAATGCCCAACTAAAAAAATAAATAATTAAATAAAAAAGTAATAGATCTCTGTAGACATTTCTCAGCTTTCTGTCTCTGAGCCAGTTTTACCTCTTTAAAACACTGGCAACGCCAGGCTTCTCTCCCGATTCCTCAAACAAACACATTTCTCTCTGTACTCCAGCCTCTTGGAAACCAGGACAGTCTAGAGAGACTCCCAGACCATGTTGTCAAAAAAAACAGCTCATTGGCATTTAAGACAGTACATCGATTTTTCTTTTTCTCCTCCTTCCTACACCTGTCACTCCGTCAACCGGAGATCCTTTCGGTCAATACGGCACGTGCGGTTGGCTAAACGTAGAGCTGTGTGTTCTCACAATAAGACACAAACTTCTCTTAATGACAGAGACATGCTGAAATGCTGATAGAGAAGCTACACAGTGATCGGCGGAAACTCTCAAAGAGATCTTACTAGTTTAAGTAAAAAAAAAACACAGAGAGTGTGGGTTACATGCAACCTGCCGTTCCCTCAGAGTTTCGTGGCATTTGGGGTTTACAAATGAACTAATTCGTTCATGGTTAAAATCGGTTAAATCGCTCAAATTTAAACGGAACGACCCAAAAGAACTACCCTGTATGCGTACGTATTTCTGTTATCCTCAGACCACAAAGACACTAAGAAAGAGATTTTTGATTGTCTTCAAACTTTCAAACAATGAAGTTTTGAGCCGTATTTCCGTCACATAACATTTATGATGTTGAGGTATCACACAGCATTGTAATGTGTCCGCTAGTCACCGAATCCCAAAAGTCGACATGTAAGGTTAACGTTATGTACTGCAAAGCTTTAACATGTCGCAGTTCATTTAAAACATCAAAACATCCACGTCTGTACATGAGATCAGTCAATGTGTCATAACATGCGCAGAGACTGGAACATTTGAACAGTAACACATCGTCCCGACGTAGCTTGGGCCATTATGTAGGATTGCATAACATGAACAAACTACCGCTCCAAATTGCGTAAAAGCTCATGTAATTTACATACACAATGTCTCCACAAACCCTCTCCTGGGGGGGAAAAAATATATACATGCATGAGTACGCATATGAACACAATACAGAAATTATAATTAATTCACTTTGGCCAGTTGGGGAGGGAATGAATTGTGTGTGTGTGTTTGGGGGGGGGCAGTAATGAGCAAAGAACATGTTCTAGTATTCCTCCACCCTTTGCCCCTGAGTACTACGAATTCAAATTCTGTTTTGTTCTGTAAGAGGGAAGTCAACGTTTCCAAAACGCGTGCGTGTGAGTGAGAGAGAGAGAGAGGGAGAGAGAGAATGAGTGCGTGTGAGAGAGAGAGAGAGAGAGAGAGAGAGAGAGAGAGAGAGTGTGAGAGTGTGAGCGAGACAGAGAGATCTTAATTGTATCATTTTATATGAAGGTACTCGACACACGGTTTTTGAAAAGACCTGAAACGAAAGTCAGAGATCTCACTGGTGGCAAAGTTTCAGCTGCATATGGTTCATGAATAATTCATAACACACACACACACAGAGACAGAGAGAGAGAGAGAGAGAGAGAGAGAGAGGGTGAAAAGCAGTGGATAGGAGTGGAACCTCTATCCCCCTCTACTGTGACAGCCGGGCCGCGTACACGAGGTGCTGAGAGACAAACGCCTGAAATCACAAAACCGTTGCCGAGACGCTAAACGGTGGCGTCCCATGCAGAGGGGCCAACAGCAAAGCATTTGCCTGTCGGCCTGTCATCTTAAAAGGGTGTCATGTCTGCGTCGAGTCTCTAAAAGCCTCCTCTGGATCTTCGTTTTGCCATGTCTGGCAGCTCGGGTCCTAGCCCGTGGCTATATTGTGCAGTGTGTGCCTAGACAGAATATCATCGGCCTCTCCATCTGGGCCTCCCAGCTGGGCCTGAAAAGATGCATCACTGAACTCGCCGCAACATGAACAGCGCACGTGGCGCGTTTCTCGACGCGGCCCGCGCACGTACCGAAACGGTCGCAAAACACGGTTCGCTAAGTACTTGCGTGACGACGTCATTTCATAAGAACGAAGCTTTTTTTTTTACCTAGTGATTCACGTATCGCTGTTCTGAATCAGCATTAGCGTACTTCTGTTTTCTACATTTGAGTATCTGAGTACATGTTGTGCTTTGAACAAGCACTTCCATTAATACGCTCCCATTCTCCTCTGGTCCTATCAGTGGAGAGCAGGGAGAGCAGTAGGCCAGTTGCCAGACAAAAGGAGAGCCCAGTTATTATCTCTACGGTGACACTGTCCACTGAGTTGGCCACTGGGCCACAGTGGGGACCTGAGTTGCATTCAAAGGGCACACACACACACATGCACATGCACACACACACACACACACACGCACACACACGCGCACACCCACACATGCGCACACCCACACGCACACACACGCACACACACGCGCACACACACACACACACACACACACACACACACACACACACACATTGTCTCACTCTCTGAGAGAATCCTCTTAACAGTTTCATTGTCAGCCTTCTACTGTCTCTCAGTCACTTTTCACACTGTTTGGCCTTAAATCCAGTGATTTATTTGCCTTTAAAACACTGTTGTGCGAATGAAGCTGCAAGGCTGAAGATGGAGCCCCATAAATTTGATCCAGATGATCCAAAACCTGCTTAGCAGAAAAGGGGGGGGGGGGACGAAGAATCAGTGTGTGAGGAGCTGAGGCAATGACAGTTTGACTGGGAGTGCAGACAGCCCTGCTCTTTGATGTCATCACGCTTACTGTGTCCGCCTCGGCAACAGCAGTCACTGCGGATTTGACGGGCAGGCTGGGGAGAGCTCAGCGTCTATGCCGGGTGAGGCCCCTGACAAATCAGCTGTTTAGGAGCTGTCAGGGCAACTGTGCACAGACCGGCTTGACATGCCCTCTCCAGACGAATCCGTGGACAATGCCAGAGAAGTGAATCCGAGCCGACGACACTCCCCGCCACTCCGGCCCCACCATGCCAACCGCCACCAACTGCCAACCCCCCCCAAACGACAAAATACCGGATGTCCATCCACTGTCATCATACACAATGTACTATATGTATGTATGGTTTCACTCTGTCTGCTAAAACTCAGGCAATCAATCCCAAATATGCAGAGAGAGTTTTGTCAGCCTGCTGAGAAGAACCAGTAGGACGGGCTATGGAAATGTTCTCAGAGGTGAAGGTTGTTTGTGTTATAGTTAAATCTCATAACCTTCTCATCATATTTAATGTCCAGCTCATGTGAAAATGAAATGAACAAGTATTATTCAAATGTCCTCCACATTCTGCTTGGAATAATTTGCTAACTTGAAATGGTTCCAATATCACAGCTGCATGTGACCATCAAATTGGCTCATCAGATTTTACTGGTAACTGATGTTATTGGGTCTGAGACAATTCTAAAATGGAGAAACATAGCATAAATCCAGATACCATATGTAGTACATAAGTTAATCTGATCTGACGAAGCTGCCTGGTTGTAAGTTTTAGTCAGGCAGAGGCTAATCCTTGGAAGGATAATTACGCCAACTGCGATGCAGCGGCCAGGATGATGAGAAAGAGAAGTAGAAGCTTCCGGAATCAGATCACTTTTGACAGCTCATCTGTTTCATCCCCTGTGCTGAGAGAAAGTAGAGGACTGTGCTTTGAAAGGATGTGGAAGGGCCTCCCATATGAACATCTTACACAGCACCAAGAGCCCCTCTTCTTCATCATTATGTACACATCTAATACAGTGCAATCAGTTCTGAAGATCAGTCGGCTCCTTCACTTCAAAGCCGGCTCTGAAATGTGGCTACCTTTGCATGATGAGGATACTGCCTTTGGACCGGCAGTGGAACAAATCTGACTTAACCTAAAAAGACACACGCGGTGAGAGACTAAAAAGAAAAAAAAAAAAAATCATCCAGAGAGAAGAGAGGGACTGGGCGTTTGTACTCACGCGGCACTGGTTATGGTTCATCCCAGTCAACCGCACCTACCAAATTAATATAACACGCTATACTTTATGTTCATTTGGTCAGCCTGGTAAGGAAGAAAAAAAAATATTCAAACGATGTAAGGCTTTTCTACGTCTTTTCTGCGTCTGCCCTGCGATGGACTGGCAACCTGTCCGGGGCGTTTCCCCCCGCTTTTCGCCCTATGAGCGCTAGGATAGGCTCCAGCACCCCCCTCGACCCTGACTAGGATAAGCGGCCTAGATAATGAGTGAGAGTGAGTGAGTGAGTATGCATTAGCTAAGCGGCAATCTAAAGTCTCATTCTCCAACACGTAGAGTGCCTGGATCAGAGGCTTTCCACCTGTACAAACAGTCTTTGTGGGAGAGAGCTGGCTCTTAGTGCCCTTGAAGAGCTGAGAGGATCAGATAGGAAGAGGGCGTCTTTGTGAGAAGAGCGCGGTGTCGTGCCGTGGATTACCTGGGGGACGTGCGCCGAGCCCCCTCTCGACAAAATGCCGCTGACGAGAGGCGGTGAAAACCAATCACAGAAAACAATGACGGGATCAAGAGCGACATGACAGCTAATCTCACTGGGCCCGATGATTACAACACAAAAAAAAAAAAGAAAGAAAGAAAGAAAGAAAGAAAGAGAAAAAGAAAGTCACCAACCATCCCAGCTGCCGTTCGCTCGTTTTCCACTTTAAAGGCCTTTCTTTCTGTTTCTCCCGCCGCTTTCTTGTTCTAACGGCGCCCTAAGGGCTTCTGCACTCCAGTTAGATTTGCATGTCAAAGTTCCTGCCAAACTTTCTACAGTAGTGGTTAGCAGCTCTTCAGCTCCACAGAAGGAGAACAGAAGAGCTTTTCTGCTTTGTAGCGGTGAAAGGCATCTCAGCATTAATAACATCGCTCCATCGCCTCTGTCGTGAACTTTCGTAAGAGGTCAAAAAGCTGTTTAGTGATTAGGAACAACGGCAACTATGAAAAATTTACTGTACCAAACTGCACAAACCACATTCTCAGTTTCGACGAACAAGAGTAACAATAGGGCGAGTTTCCTAAATTTTCGAAAGTAAAGCCCAGAAAAAAAGACAAGAATTGTGGTTTTTGGTTTTTGATTTTTTTTTTTTTCTCGCCTAACGTACTCCAGTTCTGCTTTAAAAGCGTAACATCTTCATGGCGAGACAGAGGCCGTCCTGCTCTTATGCTGTCCTTGAGGACGGTGCCCGGTGCTATGTGCCCGAGCGCCGGTGAATCAGCTCTGTCTTTCACGCTCTGAAAACCCTGCCTTTGAAGGGTTGAGAGCAGACCACTGGCACTATCCCAAAATCACACAGTAAGAGGAAGCAGTGCCATGGACCAATTACCTCCCCCCAGGGGGAACAAAGGCAATGGCAAAGTGTGTGTGGGTGTGGGTGGGTGGGGGGGGGGGGGGGTGGAGCTAAAAAAGACAGGAGCACATCAGAGCCCTGTCACAACTGGCCTGTCCTCATTAGCAGCAACAGTAGCAAATTAGTGACTGCCCTGACACCTGTTAAAACAGCAAGTCCATATTTTACGCCGACAACAACACTGCAATCGATGTAGAAGAGGTTAAGGAGTCTCACGGGTGAAAATCTGTGAGATATTTCACGGCTAAGAGGTGAAAGTGGCGTGCTTAATAAGCAGGAGATGGTGAAAGGAAAATTTCTATTTTAGCTATGTCATCAGCCAAGCAGGTGCTGTTAGCTAGACTCGCGCATTTATTTGTGGTAACACTGTCCTGAACTCAAACACTGCCACTAAGATGTTTAGTTGATTAGGTTGACTTTCTCCATTTGCTGTGTTTCAAAGCTTTGTTCTCTGTTCAGGCAGGACTGGGAGCTTGTTGCCTGCCAACAGAGCTACACTGCCACGCTACCTGTGGCTAGCCTCTCACCCGTCCATAGCAGTTCTGCTCAATACAACTCGTCACAACTCCTTTTTTTTTTTTTTTTTTTTCTGAGGCTTGTCTTACCTTGACAAGTTTGAAGGTGCCTGTAGCACATTGCATCGGTGTCAAAGTAACGAAAGCTAGAGGAAATTTTTTCTCTCTCTCTCTCTCTCTCTCTCTCTCTCTCACTCTCTACTTCTCCACACAATGTGAAAAGCACCAGGTGAAAAAGAAAACTACCTCAGTCACTCTGTGTTGAATCTGCCTTTGAGGCAGGCTTGCTGTAGAATTCAACTTTGTTCCAGGGTATAAACTACATTTCAACAGAAACCGAGCATGTTACTGACAGATTTTCACTTTAGAAACAGAAATTACAGAGGCTTACAATACAATCAAAAAAACTTCTGAGAGCCACAATTCAGGAATCTGGGCATGGGTGGCGTCACACCTCATCAAGTCGGGCGAATATTGTTGATACTGTATCCAAACACGATGAGATAACTACCGTACTGTGTGTACCCGGTGAAAATTAAAACAGCTTCTTTGGGGGGGGGGGGGGGGGGGGGGGGGGAGTATTTAATATGCCAAATGTGGGTGGAAATGGGAATTGAGTGATGCAGTAGGAGAGACAGCTTTAGCCTGACCAGACACATCATACACGCACATAAAAACAAACAGCGCACACAGACTCTTTTTGGAGAAGCTTCCGGCAGTGCATACCTTATTCCCAATGGCTTTCTTGGGAGGGAAGTTAAAAGTGTCCACCTGTGGGAACTGGGACCGCAGTTGACTGTGCAGCGTTCGGAACTCCGTGTAACGTCTGTACACATTCCACTCATTATCCAGGATCCGGATATAAACCTGAAAGGCAGATAACAAGAAAAAAAAAATCCGTCTCTATGACGCAGAACCACAAAACATTTCGACTCAAACCGCGGTCAACGTTACTGCTGCGCAGATAATTCTCAATCAACAAAGAAACGTGTGCTTCTTCTTCTAACAGAGTAGCACTGAAAACAACAACAACAACAACAACAACAACGACAAAAAAACTACGTCAGATCCAGCGTTTCTCTACGGCTTTACTTTAAGGGATTTTTTTATTTTTTTAATTTATTTTCTTCTTAAAGGATGTGAATCCAGTGCTCTTTGAACAACGGTGACTGTCAGACAGCCACAGGGGATTGAGGACGGGTGTGTGCGAGGGGCCAGTCGCACAAGAGAAAAGAGATGGAAGGGAGTGATGCTATTTTCATGCTTTTCCTCCTTCAAACCCAAGAGCAGCACAGAGCAGCACAGAGCAGCCCTGGCTCAAATGAAGTGAGGAGGACCTCGATCAGCGCAAGGCGATACACTCGGTTTCTCAGACAAGGCTGCGAAATGTCGACTTGGGAGGCAAAGTTGTGTGTGTGTGTGTGTGTGTGTGTGTATGTGTGTGTGTGTGTATGTGTGTGTTTAATAGCTAGTAGTACCAAATCTCACAGAAATAATACCGAGGTACTGGATGAGTTGTTCTATTCTTGTTTTGTTTTTTTTTAGTGCACTGCCGCTCATATTGAAACGAATGTGTGTCAAGCCAACTCTGTGTTGATCAAAGGGACAGATGAAAAGAGGCTGGTTGTGGCAGCTATCTGAACAGATCAATAGATAAAGCACACATAAAAGCCACTCGCTCTCATGCCGCGCATGGAGGACAACCCTGATACATACGGGACGTAAACGAACAACCCGACCACAGACACATCTCAGAGTCTACAGTCAGTATTCAGTGGCAACATTGCTGTATCATAACCAGAAATGTACGGGCAAAAAAAAAAAAATTAACAATAGGAACCAGAAACTAATTAATATGCCCAGTGTGCAACCAGCTCCACTTGGCGAAAGGAGCTGAAATTTAATAGAATACTGAATACTGAAGGATTGCTCTCAACCCTTCGGCAAAAAACGAGATGTGTTACTTCCCACTCTCTCCTCTTTAACATTTTGCTCATGCGTCAAGATTGGCCAACTTGGAAGACCTCGCCACCAAAATAAGCAGCTCTTCCCCCATAAATGTTCAATTACTCTGAGAATAAGTCTCAAATAACTAAACAAATACTGATTTGCTTCTGACAAAAGCTGTAGAATAGCGCATTTCACACACAGTAAGCCACTGGCAAACCACTTAGGGTTTAGTCAGTGGAATATTTTCAGACTTTGTTTCATAAAAACAGGCCAAGGTTCTAATGACACGTACACACTATCATGAACAAAATAAAGGAAGCACAGTCTCAACAGAAGAAAATCAAATGACAAACTCACGGTGCATTAAAGCAAAGGTAATCCAATTTACGCCTTCTCATTAGCATATGTATTTGTGGAAACAGATCATCCTCTAAAGAGCAATCACTTCCCCTTCAGTAATTGCAAATTAATTCTTTCGTTATCTATAACAAAAAAAAATAAAAAATATTCTAGGCAATACCGAGATTCCTTTTGCCGACTGAAATCGATTTTTTCTTGATAGAAATTAAATAATCGTTAAATACGCTAATCGTCTTGGCCCAACCAAACCCCCCCCCCCCCCCCCCCCCCCAAAAAAATAACACTTTTGAAACTGATGCTGTTAATTAAAATGGATTAATGTCGCCTCAAGAGCAATTTTGGAAAAATCTAGGATTGTGTTTCCAATTCAAAAGACCAAGGTCAAAGCCCACGGGGGGAAAAAAATTATACAACATAACTGCAAAGAACAGCCATCGTGGAATACAGTCAGGTATGTCAACAACTGTGCATCTAACATTTATATTTCATACTGTGGACACACACACACACACACACACACAAAAAAAAAAACCCAAAAAAACCTTCAGTGCATTTATCTTGTTTGGGTTAAAAAAAAAGAGAATAATTATAGCCAAGTGAAGAGACCAGTCGGTGTATGATTCATACCATGGGTAAATGTCAGACGGGGGGAGGGGGGGGGGGCTAATGTTTAGCCCAACTTTGGAGGCATTTACAACAGCTCATTATATCCTTATCGAAAACGGAAGCACTCCTCAACGGGAGATCAGGAGACGCAACGGAGAGACATTTCACGGGGATTTGAGATAGCCCCCTACCTCAGTGCTTCATACAGTCTCTGTAACTTGGTATTAGTGAGAGCGGGAAAGGGCCAAAGAGGACATGCGCTCTTTGATTGAAGATAAAAAAAAAAGAAAAGAAAGTAAAAAAAAAAAAAAAAGAGATCTGTTAGCAAGCACTCAGACAGCAGTATGTTTAATTGGCAGGACCCAGCTGTGGTAAAAGCTCCAGCTTGACCTCTTCGATCCTCTAAAAGGAACCCAACAGAGAGTCCTCACTCCTTCGACAGTCAGAGGGAGCAAGTCACGTTTCTACCTGTGACAGAGTCCCGGAAATATCCACCGATGCCAGTCAATGGGTGTCATTGGATAGAGCTGCCTGGGCAAAGTGATGATGGATCTGAAGGCTGCCTAAAATTAATCTTCACCAGTGGGAGCGGGGATATGTTCAACCACCACAACAAAGTCATTTTAATTTTCATAACCTGACATGCACATAATAGATATGCCAAACACAGATGATGTTGGTGTAGTAAGTAAGAGATTTAGGATTTTTTTTTTGGGGGGGGGGGGGGGGGGGGTGTAAGTACATACTTGTCATAAGCCTTCTGCTGTTTGTTTTTCATTAGTAGCAGCCAGCTAGCCAGATGAAAGTCTTTGTGACAGTAAGAGTTAGGGGTTTTAAAGCTGGGTTGGGAATAAGTGTGGGGGGGGGGGGGGGCTATTTGATTTATGTGCACAGAGGAACCAGTGAAGCGACAGGACTGGACTTTCAATAACCGGTTCTTTCACACCCAGCTGCAGAGCCTGAGTAAGTCATCCTTAGCCCAGCACAAACTAATTAAACCAACCAGTCTCCTTAAAAGGAAAAATATACCTCCAACAGAACCTTATTTTATATCCATCCAGAAGTCCCCACTTCAACCCCAAGGAGACACATTTGTGAAATTAGGCAGAAAATAGAATCCATTTGGTTTATTACTAGGAGAGAGTGAATGAGAGGACAGAGAGAGACAGAGAGGACAGAGAGACAGAGAGGGAGAGAGAGAGAGAAAAAGGAAGAAGAGAAATAAGGAGGACAGAACTAGAGCTCTTCCATCAGGGATTTTCAACAGTAGCATCTGTCACCTTTTCACACTCTGCAGCAGCAAGACATAAATTGTAAGACGCGAGATGTGAGTTAGACATTTGGAGAAAGACGGAGAAGACAGTAGAACAAGTCTTTACGTAACCCGCACCTGAAACGGTAAACAAAAAAGGACACGTCCACAGCTATTAAACGACGGCATCATTTAAACAGGACTTGCTAACATCAAGCAGTACACAGTTCAGTTACACTCAACGGAAAGCGGGATTAAACTAAGAATGATGAATTAGCGCAGCATGACAGTTTGACCTTATCATGTCATCTCTAATACGACATAAACAAACAGCCAATGATAAAATATGGCAGCAACATGCTAGGTGATAGCAGTGAAGCAGATGGGTTTGCTTAAGGAACCGGACAGGACAAGAAATCCAGTCCTGGAACAAATGATACAGACACGTCTGACCTTTGTGTCCCACATATATTGATCTGAGCGCGAATAAGACTTTAACCATAACAACATTACACATTTTCAGTACCTACAAAGTGTTCTGACCTATTACCAAGAATGTTTGCAGTTTAAAATAAATTGTGTGGCTTGTCCGTTCTGCTTTTTTAGTGGAGCGAGCCTAAAAATAGGGCCTGGTTGATTTTCTAAATGCCAGAAAATGAACAGGTAGAGGGCAGGAGGCAACTGTAGCCTCTGGTCTGAACAGATGGTCTGATAAACAGTGTTACTCTGGGTTAGGGTGAGCAGCACACAGAGAAAAGAGAGCTATTAGTGCCCATGCTCCACTAAGGTGTTCATTAAGTGTCCAAGAGATGGCTCCTTATGTCCTCTATGTTTAGAGGGAGAAGGGCTGCACACGCCATCATCTGGATTGGCAGTTTTCTGGGGGGTTAAAAGCTATTTCACCACACACGCGCACACGCATGCACACACACACACAAAGACACACACACGTGCCACAAAAACAGGACAAGCCGATGGAGTACTGTCGAGTGAGAGAGAGAGAAAAAAATCACATTCAAGTGAAGAGACTACCGGGAGGATATTACTCTAGTAGTCTAATCATAGCAGCCAATAAGAATGACACTGCCTATTTGCAACAAGCCATCCATAAATAATAGGACATAAATGCTGGTATTGTTCAGTGTGCTACCTGATGAGCAGTTTGTACGTCGGCGAGAAGCATATTACGGTTTTTACAGTTTAATCAAAACATTTCAGAGATTTTTTTTTTTTTTCTTTCCAACCCGGGACACCTCAGATGAACACTGCAGAATGTTATCAGGTCAGCCTGAGGAGACATTTCAAAACTTTTGAAAATGGAAGCGTTTTGAAAATGCAGGAGACCCGGTGGCAAACTACACAGTACCACGTACCACCCCTTGAAATTGCAAGTTCGAAACGTAGCAATACCAACGGTAACTGAAAAGAAGCTATGACCGATTTCACGTGTTTCGGCGGACGCACGGACTAGTCTTCAGACGCTCACATCCCAAGCCCAGCACCCACCACACCCCCCCCCCCCCACCCCTTCCCCGACTTGATCTTGCCATGGAGGGGACTTCCAATAATGCAGGAAATTGGAAAGAGGGAGGAGATGGGTAAAAAAAAAAAAAAAAAGAAAAGGTTAAAAAAAAAAAAAAAAAAAGAAAGCGAGAAAAAAGAAAGAGAGAAAAACTTCCGAAAATGCGGGAGCTGCTCAGGCGAAGTCTTTAGCGGAGTGTCAGTCTGTCAGTGAAGTAATGAGCTCAGGCCCAGTGAAAGCTCCTTTACCCCTGCTCCACCACTGCAGTCTACGTGGGCCAATAAACACTATTTGCTCCCATTAAGTTTGAAATTGCCTCATAGAGTCTGCATGCTAATGGGAGATAAGGTCTAATTCCACAGCCTTCCAAGCCCAAAGCTACCTCAAAACAGCTTGACAAACAACTGTTTCACACTAACGCAAACGAGAAGTTAGCGATAGCGTAAGAAAATTATAGCAATATTTTCGAACAGTTTTAGGTGAGAAAAAAACAAAAAGAAAAACAAAAGAAACTGAAAAGCAGAAAGAAGTCAGCAAAGCATGTCTGATAAAACTTCCCATTGAAACGTCTCCGTTTCTCTGTCAAAAAAACTCGATGGTGCTAAGCAGACAGCTAACACGGTTCGAGAACCATTATGAAAAATTGATAAGCACACGGGAAATCCTATTAAAATTCACTGTGTTTGAGGATGGAGGCATGATCAGGTATGAATATCCTTCCTCATGCCTATCTTCCCCTGGGTATCAATGTGCATGTGTGCGTGTATGTGTGTGTGTCTGTGTGTGCGCACGCGCGTGTGTGTGTGTGTGTGTGTGTATTAGCATTTGAAATCAGGAAGACAAAAAACACTGGAGATATTCATTATACAGCACATGTGCCCTACATGCTAGACTGCAGGGCAGCAGAATAAGTCGTAACTTCAGTGGAACTGTCTCATATCTCTCCTCGTGTCTGTGGTTTAACGAGTATGGAAGTTAACGAGCAGGTACCCTTTCCTCTCAGTCAGCCATTAAGGGCCACTTAGTCTACCCAGCAGGCAGTTCGGTCCAAGCTCCATCAAGATATATGAGATTAGTGATACTGTTGTAATGACTGCAAGTTTAAAAGGTTAAATGTGCACATGAACACTCTCGCACGCACACATACACTTACACACACACACACACAGACACACACACAAACATACCACATCTCTCAAGACTGTAAACAGAGGAGGAGATAGGAAAAAAAAAAATTCTGCCCGCCTTTTCAGATTATCCAGCCGGGACCAGAGGTAAAATTACTGAAATAAAAGCGAAAGCGTCTAATATTCTAACGACATTCTCTCTGCAGGAGTAATTATGATTCAAATGGATCCGGTTTCTTAACAAATGTATCTGGCACTCGAACAGAGTCATTCAAAGTGGACTTAGCTTCAGATAGATGGAACACCTCTCATTTTTCTTCCGCTTACGCTCCTCTAACACAAATGAGTTATACGTCAAGGCGCGGCCTGATATTAAAAACCTACTCGAGATGGAAGTCTGACAGTATGAAAACAATATTATAATTTCACCAAGAACCACTCATCACCAGCATTCTTCTGAGAGAGATCAATCAAACGCGGCGTCTGCGATAGCCAGTGGGCAATTATAACGCTGATACGCAGAGCGCTTTGCAATTAATAACGTCGGCGAAACGACGCCGCGGTAACGATAGTCATTATCATACTTAACATCATCATGATGCTTATTATCGTCTAAATCACTGCCATCAGGACCATCGTCAGTATTAGGCCATAATCAGAATCATATCCTCCATAAAAGATGTACATGCATTTTTTTTTCCCCCCGCTTTGCATACCGTGCATTTGCATATCGCATTCTTGTGCTATCTGAACAACTCTCTATTTTTCTGTTCTGCAATACAAAGTGAAGGCATTTTTATTGCCACGAGAGTGGGAGCTGCTTTATTGATGTCTCTGCCGTCATCATATCTTCCACTGCCCTCTCTGGATGGGAGTGTATGTGTGCGCGCGCGTGTGTGTGTGTGTGTGTGTGTGTGTGTGACAGAGAGAGAATGAGGAGAGACATGAATTATGGAGACATCGGCATTAATAAAGATTTATACAGATCCAATGGCAGTCACTTTATATGTGCATTTTCAAAGATATGACCAAGTCATTAAAAGAGAACTAATATCTATGTACAGTATGCAGAGCAAACGATTACATTTCTCCACCATGCTCTCTCATCTTATTTCTCTCTCTCTCTCTTGCTTGCTCACTCACACACTCCTATCTTCACGCATTCACGCACACACACGCGCACGCGCACAAGCACACACATACACACACACGCACGCACACAGCCATCCAATCATTGGCACAGAGAAGCATTCAGAATTAAAAAAAAATAATAATAATAAATGAGGAGGGGTACAGTGGGGGGAAGGAAGAAAAACCCGGAGTTATCAAATCTCATTAGCCTAATAAAAAAATGAAAACTTTGCAGAGCTGGGAGTCATCAGACTCAGCTGGTTTTGCTGATCAAAGGGAATAACTCATTTAAAAACCCGCACTGAATCCTGCGAGCTGGAGGTTTGGTTTTTTTTTTTTTGGTACACACTACTGCTTGTCTTGGCGCTGAGCCCGTGTATGTATATGCACTGCAGAGAACTATGAGTAAAAATGAAGTTTGTGTTAGTGCGGTGTGTTCAGTACACAAACACAAATTCAGCCACGTCCGTATTCCGTCTGTGTTTTTTCTCCCCCGCTCTGTGATCTCAGAGAGAGAGAGAGAGAGAGAGAGTCTGAGACAGAGCGCTGTTCGTAATGGAGCGCACCACCACGAAGAGCTTAGCACAAAGTGTTAAAATGACACTGCTGAAGTCAACAGACCACACTCACTGCACGCCTCTTTACATCACACGTCACAGGGCTTTGGGCAGCTCACACCAACGCCATATAGTTAACAAACACCTATTTAACAGATGTCAGCGATGATGACGCCATACTCCATCATCCCTCAAGTCAACTTGTATGTTTGCACTTGTTTACACCACAATGACTGAAATGATTTGGTGCCATAAATACTCGATTTAAAAAAAAAAAACATAGTGTCCCTTAGTCTGGTCAAATCAGAGAATAACAGATAGAGTGAGAGAGAGAGAAAGAGAGAGAGAGGGAGAGAGAGGGAGAGAGAGAGAGAGAGAGAGAGGGAGAGAGAGAGTGAGAGAGAGAGAGAGTGAGAGGGAGAGAGAGAGACAGAGAAATAAGAGACTGAGAGAAGTGCAAGCAGTGACCTGGCTGACATTGAGTTTCACTGATAGAGATAACAGTCACTGGTGGCTCCAGAAAACCCATAATAAGTCAGTGCTCGTCGCCGTGACAACACTGATTTACCGGCGACATTTTGATTGATCTGATACCACTACACACCAAATATCGGTAACAACACAACCCGGGCCAACCACATCAATCCAGCCCATTAGGAACCAATACTGCACAGTCCTCTACTGCAGCGGGGGACAGGGGAGCTTCAACTCCGAGGGAGCTCACCTTTTACGAGAGCCACCAGTACAAGCCACAGACGCAACAGCGTCCGTAAAGCGGTACAAAATGAGTCATTCATTTTCCTCACTGATTACAGCCCCTTTTGTTCCCTCAATAAGCTCTTCTGTTTGAGCTGCATAAGAGCATAAGAGCAGGTTTTCAGCAACTGTAATATTTTCCCATTAAATGAGAAGTGGGAAGTAAAATTCTTCGGTGAGATACAAAACAGCAGTAATAGAAGAGAAGATCAATGAAGGCTCTCTCCAGAGCGAGCATCTCGCTATATGGGCCACGCCCATTCAAATTCTAGAGAAAGGCTGAAAACACGACAGTACAACAAAAGACACGCGGTGCTATACAGCGTTGGTAATGTCGTCCTGATGTTAGCCGATACGGAGGGAAAATCTCCGCCATTAACCCTTATCTTCTCTCTCCTGCTCTCCTCTCCTCACTCCATGGCTGATGTTATCTGGTTTGGGGGCCTGTTATTGTGGAGTAAGAGGAGTAACCATGGCTCTCATACGGGACCAGATCCAACGCCGTTCTTCGCGCTGGTCGGCTCTCGAGACACGAAGGACGGTGGATTAAATGACATCAGAGCGGTTTGGCCCGATTACAAACCGCCGACTTCCATAGGATGTCATAGCGATGCAGAACTCAAGCCGTACATCCCGTAAGACCGATAATTACGTGCAAGATAACTAAAGCAAACAAACACACAAAAAATTGAACAAAAATAAATAAATAAATAAATAAAGCAAAACATTTTTTTGATGATTCACAGGATTTTGCCTCTGAGGGTTGCGTCTGTGCGTACGCGTTTGCTACGTTCAAACTGAATAAGGTACATCACACGCCTGTGTCTGAACATACCCAGGGCATGACTAGTTCAGTGCAGAGAAGGCTCCCGTAGAGTCATCAGTCATGTCTTTAAACGTAAGCCTCGGGGATACTGGCTTAAACCTAACACAATAGAAAGCGCCAGCCATCAATCATTCACCATGCAAACAATAGGGCCGTTTCCACGGGGAACCATTAAAACACGGGACTCGAGAGAACATTTAGAAAGAAAAATCGAAAGAGATGTCAAAAGACATTCGCTCAGCAGAAAAGGCTTCATATCACAGACCGGAAGGAAAAAAACCGACTCCGCTTCAAACCGGTGCGTCAGACACTTATAACGAAAGGTTCATACGATGAAGCAGGAATGAACTGTCCTACGGATCCATAACCGAGAGAAAATACAGGACTAATCTAACAGGCAAGGGCCTGAACTGTAAGTGACAAAAAAAAAACCACGAGGCCGTTTGGGGGAACAGGGCACGACTCAGGGGATTACCACGCGTTTAACTTGGATTCACACCGAGTCCTCTGGGACCGTATCTTCGTATCGGTCCAGTCCGCGCTGCATTAAGCAGAGTGGTGCTCAGTCAGAGAGCCAGCCAAGCTTGAACAACGTGTGCATGTGTGTGAGTGCGTGCGCGATCTCTTTCGTCAGTCCCACTGGAGCGGGATGTCTGTGCATGACAGAGCAGGTGAGTGAGACGTACCCAGAGAGGACAGCGGGAAGTCGGAGAGAGTTGAAGGAAGACGCGGTTACCTGGTACACATGATAGGCGTTGGCAGAACGACCTTGCAGAAACACTGAAGGGATCCACACGTTGACAAGAGCGCGGTGAGTTCTGTGGAAAAAAAAAAAAACAAAACAGAAAGGCAGTGAGACGTGCACACATATACCCAGACAGACAGACAGACATAAATACATACACACAGATACACACACACACATCCAGACAGACAGACAGACATAAATACATACACACAGATACACACACACACACCCAGACAGACAGACATAAATACATACACACAGATACACACACACACACACATATCCAGACAGACATGCATACATACATACACACACACACATCTAGACAGACATGCATACATACAAACACACACAGATACACACACACACATCCAGACAGACAGACATACATACATACACACACACACAGATACACACACACACACACACATGCACACACACGCACACACCCAAGAAGCGTTTAATCAGCTGACAACCATACATCAGTACAGAGATGGAGGTTAGTCATGTTGCCTTAGGAAATGAAAAGGTAAAAATACAACCACGCTTTGGTCTGGCAGGAAAGAAAAACCAAACAAACAAACAAACAAAAAAAAAAACCCCAACTGTATTACAACTATTTTAGCTCTCTCCTTTTTCAGCGATACAGCCTGCAGAGTAAGTTAGCAATGCTAACACAACACGACACGCTGGATTCACCATTATGTCCATTCCATTCGTGATCCATTTCCTTGATCAATGCTCAACGGAGAGCAAAAATAAAAAGTAATGCCCTGAGACACTGTAAAGGTTACTGTTTTCCTTTATGAGCTTTTTTTCTCCACTTTCAAAACAGCACATAGATCCAACATCCTTCATTTTAAGTGCATTCACAAACCGAACACCCTGTGACATTTGCCCCTTTGGATTCAATAAATAGATTTTTTTTTTTCAGACCACACACACACACACACACACACACACACACACACACATGTATGCACATAAACCATAAAAAATAATTAAAAAAAAAAAAAATAAGTGTACTGCGTAACAGGCGAGAGGCCGACTTACGTTTCGAAGTCTGATAAACTGGGATCGTCAGAGGTCTGGCTCAAATCCCCTGGCACCTTTTTTTTTTTTTTCAAGAGAGAGAAAAGTGGAGAAGTGTCAGGTGACCTTTAAAATGAACCTGCAGGATCCCCTCATGTCCACAGACAAGACGCCGGGACTTCCAACTCCGAGATCGTCAACAAAAACTGCACCGCGCGAGCCTGCTCTAGCGTGACTCAATTTCGTGTCACTGCGGACTAAGCTTCCAGGAGGTCCGTAACACCGTTTTTTAAAGATATGCATGCCCTGGAGATCTGCTGTAAATTCATTTGAAGTGCTCACTTTAAGTTATTCAGCGTAATCCACAGAAAAGATCTCTAGTCTTCCTTAGGATGTAAAATGCAGTTGCACACTCAGGGTTTGTAAGTCAAGATACCTGAGACAGATTCTGAGGGAGTGACAAGGTAGAGATTCCCCAGTGAGGTTCAGGCTGTTTAACTCACTTAATGACTCCTAAACACAGCCCCTCTTCCCAGATGAGTCAAATCATTGACTGTTGTAATGACCCACTGTGATGGATTCCTGTATGCTGAAGTAAATCCACATGATTGGGGGGGGGGGGGGTTATAGAACTGGCAAACTGAGAGATCCAGATCCATAGAACTAGCCCTGTGGCGTTCTTAATAATTCTCTGTAGAAATTATACTGTAATCCTACCTGTGTGTGCATGTGTGCGTGTGTGTGTCTGTGCGTGTGTGTGTGTGTGAGAGAGAGAAAGAGAGAGAGAGAGAGAGAGACCTTCTCAGTAATAGAGTAGTATTGTCAGCATTTATAGAGATTGTGGACACCTGCATTGTGCCAGTTTTGTAGTGACACAGATAAGCCGAACTCTTCTTCATGTGGTCAGAACCAACTAATAACCAAACAAAGTCAAGTTGATGCCTGGTCAAGGCCACTGCAGCAGGATGCATCTGGAAGACGCAGCAGGACAGAGTCCATCACAATCAGGGGCCAGCAGACGAGAAGAGAGCACTGAACCAGTGGTCTAGTAAAAGGTCAGGAACCGTGGAGGGAGCCCACGGTACAGTGACAGAGATCACAACCAATGCCACTGAGGAACTGGACAGATTAAGGAACACCTGTGTGTGTGTGTGTGTATGTGTGTGTGTGTGTGTGTGTGTGTGATGCACGGTGGAGCACTGCACAGTGGTGAAGCGTTGGCACAGGAAAGCCGTTATCGACCAAATGTGGCGAGAGGGTGTGAAGTAGACAGTGGTCTGAACGAGAAAGACCTGCACAGTAGAGATACAGAAGCCAGAATGCGTTTGCGTATGCATGTGCGCGCACGTACGCGTGTGTGCGTGCGTGCGTGTGTTTTCTCACCGGGCCGCGCAGGTCGATAAGCTCCTGTCTCATCTGGCCGATCAGGTGGTCCTTGGCCATGAGCGAGCGGTACAGTCGCTCGTTGAACTCGATCAGTTCTCCATGCATCTCAGCCACCTGCAGAGAGCAGAGAGCAGCTTCACTCAGCACACACACACACACTCTCTGTCTCTCTGCATGAGGGTTTTTCACTAATCACTTAAATAGCTAATATGTTAAAGAGCAAACAGTTTCAAAGGGATGTAAAAAAATAATAATGTGAGAGTAAACACACGAGGCAAACATAGTTATGAAAAAAAAATATGTGAAGAACACATAAACGTCAGGGCTATGTGTGTATGTGTGTGTGTGTGTGTGTGTGTGTGTGTGTGTGTGGGGGGGGGGGGGGGCAGACAGCGAGTGTCTCTCATTAAAGCAGGTTTGATTCCTGCCAGAGACCCGTCATCAGCTGTCACCAAGCATAAACGACACTGACGTGCAGACAGGTTGCTGTCAATAAAGAGCAAGCCGTCTGCCAGCCAGAGCTCGCATTCATTTGTTTATGGAAATAAACTGTCAGCGCAGGGCGGCTTGGTAGGGTGACGTTTTGCCTGACAAGAGAATTATGTCACCTCTGGCATGTTTGTTCTTATAGCTGCTCCTCCTCCTTAGAAATTTCCAGAAAATCTCTTTCATTCTATGACAGTACGTCATACACGGCACTTAGGAGAGACCTACAATCAATACCACCTATTATTAGCAGCATTTATAAGTCTAAAAAAAAGATTATTATTTATGGTGATAAATTAAACTGCGCTAAAACGTTGAGGCCTTAAGTTCAATTCTCAGACCCAGAGAGGAGCTGTGTGTGAACTGGGAGGGGACAAGAAGCAGGGGTTGACCTTGCATATGTCAGAGAGTGCACTAGTCCTCGCTTTCCAGGGTTAGCACAGGTATTCTAATGGTGGGAATTTGTATATATAAAATAATTAATAAATGAATGAAAATAAGGTAAATCAAAAAGAACAAACCATTTAGGCCACATTCTCGCTAACCAATCACGGCTCACCATGCTACTGACAAAGTTAAAAGACAATACTGACAGCCAATCACATCCAGCTGGGCTTGACTGAACTGTCCCAATACCTGTGAGGCAGACAGCTCCGGGGAGAGTGTTCTCTCGAGTTGACTCAAAACTGTCACAGTCTGAGAACATTTTAGGCAAAAAGAGAATTTGACACAAGCCTTTCATCCCTTACTTGAGTCACTGTGCTTTAAATAGCTTTTTGGGCCTTGCCATTGTATAGCATCACATCCATTTTTGTATGTCTATTTTGGACGTTGTTTGTCTGGCCACTGAAAAAGGTGTTTTCAAAAATAGTGACCCCCCCCCCTACACACACACACAAACCTCCCTTCAACACATAAAATGCTTGAACATCAAGCCAAATAATAGTGAAGTTACATGCAGAGCTTTGAAGGTACAGCAATGAAAAAAGCTTCCATCTCTGCCTGAAAGGTTTGAAATTCATGCAGGCAAAAGAAAAAAAAAAAGAGAGAGAAAGAGGGAAAGAAAGTAAACTTGTGAGGAAAGTCTTGAAGCAAGTGAGAAGTTAGAGTAGTGTTAAGTAAAGGATACACACTGACTTAGACACAAACACAAACATTTACTCACATGCACTGATACAAATCGTAAGGTAGTATCTAGGCTAAGTATAATCCTCCGGGGAGATGGAGGATTATAAATCATCGCAAATTCCTGTTTTCTATCACTTTGAGCTACAATCCACCAACCACAGGCACACTGAACAGAGTAAGAGTCACGGCAAGTGTCATCTATTTGGTATTAATTCATATGCAGTTCCCCTAACAGCAGCAATAAGCCATTTTACATTTGGGAGACAGCTCTCAGGATATTCATTCATTTATTTATTTGTGCCCTAACTTTTAAATAGGGCATAGAAAAAAAAAGAGAGTGAGAGAGAGAGAGGGCGAGAGAGAGAGAGAGAGAGAGAGAGATAGAGAATTAATTTTAAGCGTGAAGAAACCCAATTAATTTTCGGCGAGAGCAAATCGGTTTGTTATTCCGCCGTCTCTCACTGATTCATTCCAGCACATGAGTGAGAATTTCCAAACCTCTGTTAGTGCATCCCAGCTCCTCCAATTTGTGTAAACAGGCAACGGGATCACGCTATTCAGTCAACACATCAAACCTCATTACCGCAAGCCAACTCCAAACCTGAAAAACTATGACCGCAACTGCATCGGCTCAGTCCAATTACAACCTGCCTTCACTGTAACAACACTTCATATATTCCACAATTAGCCATTTCTCATCAACACAAAGAATGGAAATAGAATTAAAAAAAAAAAAAAAAAAAAAATGAAAATAACATACCCTGAGGTTAGGTCTTAGAAGAAGGTAAAGCCAAATTCATTCCATAGGTGGAAGTCGCCGGGAGTGAGTATGACTGGTAATGTAGACATAACCGTGCAATAGACCAAAATACTTGGAGGGAGGTTTTTTAACGAGGGATACAGCAGAACTGGCTTCGGTAGTTCATTATTTCTTCCCGTCAGGAGTTTGGTTGCCTGAGGGCTTGGAGATAGGCAGTGACGGAGGAGAAATTTTGTTACTCTTCTGCATGCTGGATGAAATGTATAAGTAAGCACATGCACGTTTGGAAGGAGGAAGACAAAAGGTCACTGAGGATGACTTCCACTCAAATGTAGTGCGACATTGGCAGGGTTGGAAAATACAGCTGCCATAACGCATTTTTGAGGATGGAATGTAATTTCGATGAATTTTTTTTTTTTTTTCTACGGCAGTTTCATCAGTTAACAGGATTGGACTAGAACTCTCCAGTTACAAAAAAAAACTACCATACAATGAATTCTGCATTTAAATAACCGACCAAACCCTCCTGCTGCTTACGTAGGCTACTCTGAAGCAACGCTGAGCGCGTGCAGACCTTAGAGAGTGAAATATTTAGTGTGCCAAGTTCAATGGGGTAACCTAAACTCGAAGAAACCAAAAAATAATGCTAACACTTTTATCATGTTTTATAATTCAGTGCTATCGCTCTTGGCAAAGTTGTTGTTTGCGCTGTGTGGCAGGGCGCTCACTCTCTCTCTCACACACAGGTGTTGCTGACAGTTCGCCTGCGTTCCCGTCAGTGAGAGAGCTTGTGCTGAGGCAGGTGCCCTGAATGGAAAGGCCCGTCCTAAGCAGAAGTGGGAAGCGTGGCCCTGCTGCAGCTTTAATGCCCGTAATTGGATGTGAAACAAGTCTGAGACGCAAACGGAGAGGACAGGCTTAGCAAACATAAACTGAGAGAGGCTGGCAGGAGAGAGAGAGAGAGAGAGAGAGTGAATGTGAGAGGGAGAGAGAGAGAGTGAGAGAGGGAGAGGGGGGGGAGAGAGAGAGAGAGAGGGAGAGAGGGAGAGGGAGAGGGAGAGGGAGAGGGAGAGGGAGAGGGAGAGGGAGAGAGGAGGTGAATGTGAATGCTGGTGTCAGTGTCTACTCCTGCAGACACACACTGACAAAGAGAGAGATTTTAGCAAGGGCTGAGGAAACTCCTAACAGGAAGAGAAATATGCAGTGCAGCAAAGGCAGGAGGAGAAGAAGAAGATAGATTAATAGAGACATCCAAGGCTTGGAGCGGGGGGGGGTTTAACTCACAGAAAACACATTCATGCCCATGTATATGCAATTCATATCAATCAATTTATATTATATCATCATGCGATTTATATTCATCATAATCATCAACACACATCTAATGATATACGGGAGGCACAAAAAGTATCACCCTGTCACAAATATATGTTACACATTCCCTATTACCAGATATAAGCATTAAACAACATATCTCTCAATTTTCAGCACTTCAGGTTTGAGTGTTCCATCACAAAAATACTCATGATGTTAATGGGCGCATGCTGCGTAGGGTTTTATTTCACCATGCTCATCTCTGAATGAGTGAAAGAGAGAGAGAGAGAGTGTCAGTGAGACAGAGAGAGAGAGAGAGAGTGTGTCAGTGAGACAGAGAGTAAGAGAGAGAGAGAGAGTGTCAGTGAGACAGAGAGAGAGAGAGAGAGAGAGTGTCAGTGAGACAGAGAGTAAGAGAGAGAGAGAGAGAGAGAGAGAGAGTGTCAGTGAGACAGAGAGAGAGAGAGAGAGAGTGTGTCAGTGAGACAGAGAGTAAGAGAGAGAGGGAGAGAGAGAGAGAGGGAGAGAGAGAGAGAGTGAGAGAGACTCAAGAGTAGGCCTGCTCAGCTGCTTTGCAACTCAACAGAGCGAAAAATCACTGTAAGTGAGAAAGCACCACGGCCTGAGGAAAAGCCTCAGACTGTCTCTAGAGATCCTAGTCCAGATTTTCACTGTTCTATAAACACACCGCACATGTGACACTACACTGACACCCCATACGCAAGCCCGCGCTCACACACACACACGTACATGTACACGTACACGTACACGTACACACACACACACACACACACGCGCATACACGCAAACAAACACAGACATACACGTACATGTACTCGTACACACATAAGTACACACACACACACACACACACACACACACACACACACACACACACGCACGTAGACACACACACACATACATGTACACATACACACATACACGTATACACACACGCGCGCGTGCGTGCGCGCACACACACGCATGTATACACACACGCGTACACACACACACACACACACCCGCGCATACGCAAACACACACATTTGTAAAACAATCACGTACATAACCCCCAAAATAAGGAGATCTTAGCCCTACCCACCAAATCAGTTTTGCATGTTTATTTCCTTTTATTTGATTGGTTCGGTATCCTTTTTTTTTCTTTTCGATCCATGATTCAAACTATCGTTTTTCCGAGACTCCGCATTGGCTACGCGTATCTGACTGCTCCTTCAAAATACGCGGATTTTAAGAGACAACTACTACATCACAACTTAATATACTTTCACCACAGCAAGTACAACTTGAAACTAAGGCAGGTGTTTCCGTAAAAGAATCTGAGTGCTCTAATCCGTCCCTCTGCCTGCTCTTTCTCATTAATCAGCATGCATACTAATGACTCAGTCCTGCTCCACAGGTTTGTTAATGAGGCTACAGATCAAAGGCATTCCTCCACAGTTCATATCCAGAGATCTTCCACTCAAAGTCTGCTACAAATGGTACCAATTTCTTAAGACCTCCCCTCACGGGAGGAGACCTCACAGGTTCCATCTCCAACCCTTTAATCATCAAAGCTTTTTGCTATGAGCTAATGAGAGGATGGGCGACCCTCGCCCCTGCGAGCGTAGGCAACGCTCCCGTTTTACTCCGCCGCACGTGACTCGGCCCGACTAATCAAGGCTTTTATCGGCTTCCGAGTGGAGTCAGGTGCGCTGGATCCGGGCTGGGGCAGAGGGGCTGCGTGTGCTGCAACACTGCGGGAAGAAGACTGCCTACCACTGGGTTAATCTTCTGGTACAGTTATCCAATTGCCTTTAGTTTGCATTCACAATTAACTCTGCTACTCACGTTCAAATGTCTTGTGTGTCCCCCCCCCCCCCCCTCTAAATTGGATGCTAAACGGCACTCCAAAAGTCTGCCGTGGTGTACAACCGGTTTTGTGAGCGAGCGCGTTAACGGGAAAAAAAAAAAAGGGAACAATACCGGGCAAAGCCGAGATCTAACCGACAATCAAACTGTATTCTGGGTTAAATCTGCCTGTTTTGTGCTGCCTTCAAAGGGGAGAAATGACAACAGCACGTACGCACTGCTGATCTGCGAAACACTCTGAAATTTTAGTTCTGTGCCAGTTTTCCTTCTCTGCTATTTTCAGTAGCTCTGCAGCAAAGCATAAACCGCTGCTCAGTATCAGGGGCTGGTCAACACGTAGTACTCTCTAGCACACAGCATGATCAAGCTAGAGACCATCGAGCTAAGACAGACTGTCAAACATAGACGACAGAGGTAGAGAGAGAGAGAGAGAGACGATATGCTCTATCAAATGTTCTGTCACGAAAGGGATAGTTCAAATGTTCTTTCAGGACAGATGGGAGAGGGACAATAGGTCACAGTGGCAAAAAAAAAAAAAAATTGCTAGGCATGGCTAGGGAAAGATCCTTAACCACTATGAGTTGAGCTTGGGATGATCACAGTCAGTGAAGATGGAGGTCGGGTAACACGCAGCGGAAATGTACACACAGACAGACAGATACACACCCCAAAATGTCAAAGAAACACCACCCAATACTCCTTCACTGGTCAATAGAACTACGGCTGACCTACCATACTAGCCAGTTCTATAAATGACCTTCCACCTTGAGAGGAAGGTAGAAAAGGACTACATTGGAAATCCATTGGTATAGCTAGTCCCTTATTGGAAATCATAAAACCATACACCATACATACTACAATGCATTAATAGGCCTGGATCTTATTACAAAGCCTTACTGGGACGCACTAACTACTGAGCTCATATAATTTCTAAATATAAACAGTTATTGGTCAAGTCTACGTTAAATGTAGGATCCGTCTCTGTATACGTGAAACAAAGTGGAAAGGTTTTATAGACACGAATTAAGTGAAACTGAGTCTATGAACTTGCTTATTGTGTCTAGAAAACTACCTGCATAGATCCTGATATTTGTTTATTTTATATATTTATATGTATATATTATACTATATATTATATATATATACACATATTTATCATATCTGTAGCTATTTTAAATGACTGTTGCCTTTTAATGCGCAAACACTGGCAAGTTATGGGGTTTTCATCTGTGATGACAAGTTGGATCAATTTCATGGTTTTTTTCTTCTTCAGAGAGAGAGCACAAGCAAACAATCTAATCACTGTCTGAAGTAAAAGACAAAAGAGGGGACATTTGTTCGGCAAGAGAAACTAAGTAAAGCTGTCATTCGCCCGAGCTTAACAATGGGCTTTCCTCCCACCCATGTTTGGAAAAACCCTATTGAGACCGACAGCTAAACAAATGAGAGCATAAATAAGTAAACGCACTCAAAAATACATAATACATAAATACATAAATAAGTCAAAAGATACTTTTCTAAAACATAAGCAGAATTATAACTCATTAAAGAAATATAAAACAGATATGAATAATTCACGTAACCCTCATTATCCAAGGGCTTCCCATTTCTGGAGACATCGCTCTGTCCAAAAGTCCTAGAATCCTTCGCCAGTGGCTACAGCCCAGAGGTTCAGAGGCAGTTTGTACAGAGGCTTTGGCTGAACAAGGGGACCTCCTCTGTGCCCAATGAGCTCCAGAAAAATTCAGGGCTGTGAAAGGGTACCCACCTCTATAAGTTTCCGCTCGTAGTTGGCAGCAAGTTCTTCGACATCAGTAACCGATTTGTGCTGGGGGAGTGCCGAGGGTGCTGCTTCACAGTTAGGCAGTATGGGGAGGGCTGGTGAGAGAAGGAGAGAGATAGACAGAAAGAGAGAGAGAAAGGGAGGGGGGCAGGTAGGTGCATGGGGTGGGGGAGCATCAGTAGGGGGGGGGGGGTGTCAGAGAGCGAGAGAGAGAGAGAGAGAGAGACACAGAAGACAGACAGTGATGTTAGATTAACAGTGCCATTAAGGGGGTACAAAAATATAAAGAAAAGCGCTCACAATAGAAATGACTGTAAAGCTGCTTCACGCTGTTCCAAGCTCATTCTCAAACCGGAGAAGTGTTAAAAAAAAAAAAACACTGAGAGCGGAGCTGTCTAGGCAAAACAATTATTGACCACAGGTGGTAAGAAAGTACTTCTGAGAAATGTTCATTTTTACATTCAAACTTCTGTAACCACCCTTTGAAATACCCTATACACACTTCCCATTGACGCCAGAGGCACTTCTAGTCTGGTATCGCATAGCCTTGAAACAAAGCGTAATCCACTTTTAAAGATGCAAAAAAAAAAAAAGAAAAGACAAGAAAAGTGACAGACACGTGGGGGTTGGAGGTATGTACCATAAAGAGTGAGAGAGATCATTTCACCCAGAGAAACTCGATTAAAAACTAAGATCTTTTCTCCACAGCAAAAAAAAAAAAAAAAAAAAACAACATTCCCCTGAAGAACAAAAGCAGACCCAAAAAAAGAAAGACAAGAAAACGAAAAAAGCAACAAGAACAACAGCTGTGGGTCTGGCCCGGCTATCAAAGAGCAACCGAGAGAATTTTCTTCCTTTTTTTTTTTTTTTAATCCCGATACAAAGCTCTGAATTGCCTGGCCTTCAGAGGTGGGAAATTGATTTGAAGAGTAGGAATGGTAGGATTGGGTTGGCTAAGAATGCTGTCAAGTATTAGAGCAGCACAGTCTAGTTGATAATAGAGGGACAATGAAACATACACACAGACAGACAGTGTGTGAAACACTGCTGATGTGCAGGTGGCATGGGCGAAAAGTTAGTCATACCGCCTTAACCCTCCAACACCCCCCCCCGCCCCGCCCCGCCAAACACACACCCTACCCCTACCCCCCCCCCCCCCCCCAAAAAAAACACCAATAAATCCCAGGGAGAACCGTCCAGCCAGCCTGACAGGGAACCTTTATCACTTAACCTGCACACAGCCAGCTGCCATTTTAATGCTGAGGCTTATCTCTGTGCTGCCAATAGCCTGTGTATGCCCTAACCTACACCCCCACAGAGTCAGCAAGAGGCTCCACCGTCCTCCCAGAGTCCCCGCACTCTGCTCACTCCGCATTTCAATCCTCCACCACTCTGATAGCAGCTTAATAATAAATGCTGTTATGTAGTGCATGTCTGTATGAGTGTGAGCATGTGTGTGTGTGTGTGTGTGTGTGTGTGAGAGTGTGTGAGAGAAAGAGAGAGAGAGAGATGGCTCAGTCTATAGCTGGCTTAGTCTATGGCTCAGGTGACAGAAGAGGTAGCTTGTCTATAATAACTGAGCCAATTTAACAGTAATCTTGAGATGCTGAGCTTCTTGCGTGTGTGTGTGTGTGTGTGTGTGTGTGTGTGACTACTGCATGTGCACTGTAATACAGCACAGAGATAGCGAAGCTGAATATACTGATATTTCATCTCCAGAAATGAGAGAAACACTTAACACTACCAAAACTCCAAAACTCCTCTTCTTCATATTTATAAAGCTCTATGTTTTTGTCTGTTTCTGCAATACAAACCTGTTTTATACTTGACCTCTCCTGAATAAAACAGAAAAATCTGGACAAGCTTTAACTGATTTTAAACCAGAAGTATTCAAAGTCAGTTGGAAAAAAAAAGTCAACTTCTAAGAATGTGAAGTACTTAAGTACATTGTGAGTATCTGTATAGGAAATGGGTTGGGGGGGCAGAAAAAACATCCTAGCAAAGAGTGTGTAAGGAGTGTGAGAGGAAAGCTAGGGCACATTCGTATACCTTCTCTAAAGAATAACAGACATGGATTTTAAAATGCTCATTGTCAAAGTGTTCCAGCTCTGCCATAAGGGAGTATGTTTAAAAAAAAAAAAAAAACATGACAGTCAGAGTAACTGTAAAACATACAGTGCTGTGAGTGACTTCACCGCGAGTGTTGGTGAATCACTGCATTTAGCTGTATTTCTACCATTCTTGGCACAGGTAACTATCTGAGGTATTTGAATGATGGGGCCCTCTTCCCATACTCTTGTATGGCTGCTTCCCTGTGCTTTTCCCACTGAAATGTGAGCAGAGCTGAGAAAGCTGAAACAATACACACACACACACACACAAAAAAAAATATATATATCTATCCCCCCCCCCCCCCCCCCCCATATATCTGAATGTCTCACAGAGTCTTCAACTAAACTGGAAATATTATCCTGTTAATTAAAAGAGCTAGGTCACAAGGAACAAGATGACGGCAGAGAATTGGGACAAGACCCCGGATCATTAATATACCGATTTGTCCCAGGTCGGGATGTTATCATTCAGGAGACGTCGTTAAGACACGGGGGCCGTTCCTCCCCGCTCTCCTCTCCCCTCCTCTCGGATTAAGCGCAATCAAGGACACAAAGGCGCGGCTGACGAACGTGTGTAATTTTATGCGAGAATCATTTATCGAACTGTAGTACTGGCCTCCCTCACGACCCATCTCAAAGATCACCTTACTTTATCACACGTAGGCTGCAAATCCCTCCCCTGTTTCCTTCACCCTTACGGCGGTTACACTGGGAACGGTCGCAAAGGAACAGGTGACGCGGGCCTGACACGTTCAATTACGTTACATGTTAATTGCTTCTCTTTGAACACTTCGTTCCACCGGCGCAGGTCTGAAAAAGGTCTCCCTCGGGGGCCCGTGTCATTCAAAATGATGACGGACAGGAGGGGCGTTACACGTACAGAGAATTGCTATGAGGAAACGCCGGAGAGTAATGCTACGCTCACACGTGCGTAAGGGAGAGAGAGTGAGAGATGAACGCTAATATTCACGCATATGCACCTATGGGAGTAAATGCACACTCCGTGATTGTGCCAAATGGAAACAAACTCAAACTTTGATGATGCGATAAGGGAAGGGAAGGGAAGGGAAGGGAAGGGGAGGGAGGGCTGGGGGGGGGGGGGGGGGGGGTGTTAAAAAAAAAAGAAAGAAAGAAAGAAAAAAAGTGCGGCGGAGTTAATGAATGTGTTGTGATCAAAGTAATCTGCCTCCATTTTCCCCATCTAGCAGCAGCTGTTTCCTGTGAGACTATCGTGAGATAGCGACAGCGTATCACTCCATCAGAAAAAAACCCATCTTCTCAAATTACAGGACGCGGCCAATTTGACAGTTGGACGTGAAATTGCATGCCAAACATAAGGCACACCTTGGAGAAGGAAACCGGGCAGATGTTTTCTATCCATTACATAATGTGATTTTCCTGCAAAGACGCATGCATGCAGCAAGCCGCTTCATCCATCAATACAGATTCAGATTTCTCCGCCGGAGTTAACAGAAGAAACTGAGGGAGAAAGTACAAAAACTAAATGAACAAATAAAAGAAATAAACACAAAACACTTCAGATTTAAACTGTGAACACTAAGCGTTCTATCATACTGTTAATCCGCTATGATAACAGATCATTTGGAAAATTTCAGTAATCTTCAATTAAGATAATTTTACAAACACCGGCGTGAGTTCTTCACAGTAATTTCTAGCTCGCTAGCGTTCTCTCAGCGCTCCCATATTTCATTTCAACGCAACCGCTGGTGTCACAACATTAGCCAAAAAACAACAACAACAACAACAAAAATATAAGATTCACTGCATCCCGTCGGTTATAGTTCAGCACTGTGGCACCACCTGAGGCAAACACCTACTTTATCTTTGGGTTTGTTTTTTTCTTCAAAGAAAGGGCATCTCGCACTTTGATAGCGTCCTCGTATAAAAGAACAGACTTGGAAAATTGAAACGCGAATCAATAAATAAGCAAACTTTGATGAGGCTGCTGTAAGCCCTACAATGAGACGATAAAAAAAAGAGACTAATGACTCAAAGCCATTTCTCTGTTCAGCCTGTCACAGCTGCTCAGTTTTATGGCGTATCACTTTGCAAGGGGGCCAACAGCCCAATGCAGATATAATCTCTGGTGCCCAGAGATAGGCACACTGGAGCAGAATTAGTGTTAAAGTTTGGAGGGGGCGGGGGGTGGGGGTCGGTGGGGGTCGGGGGGGGGGGGGGGGGGGGGTTAGAAATGAATGGAGTGGTATTGAATGTTAAAAAAAAGTGAATAAAACACTCAGGAGCCAAGAGAGTAACAAACCTGGGTGAATTATTGTACCTTATAAACGTGCTCCTAAAAATGTCTTACTGACAGCGCAGAAAACAAACACAAATCAATGTTTACTTGGTGTATGGAGGTATTAATTGGACAAATATATACTTAAGAAGGGATCGTGAAAAAAAAAAATGCAATGACCATTCAGAATGTTACAAACAGGGAGTGGCTTTGGGTGTTTGGCCAGTTGTGATTGGATGAGGGTTTGTTCCTTGACATCTCACAGTCATTCACTTTAATTAACTTCAGAAGCATTTAAACCAGCACAGTACACAGGCTCCGAAACCAAATATAAGGAGGCAATAGCTCATCCATTCTGGAGCCGAGAGGGTAGACAGATTTCGGGCGAATAAATTTTAACATGATGTAAAGTTGGACTAAGGTATTCTTCATTATTCATGTTTTACAACAGCTTAATTCAGCCTGATAATTAAAATGCATAAAATCTTTTTCACGCATCGGTGCCCAAATGAATATTTAAATATATCAAACAGAGCTATTTGTAAATAACATTATTACTCGACGTCAGTATATTTTAGAATCTGTAACCGTCATTTATTTGGACATTTTAAAAATACTGGTAAACTGAACAGCCCCAGGGCTAATTCGATTCCCCATATGACTTTGTGTTAAAATTCTCTCTGCATCTGCTTGTTATGGTGTTGTTTACTATCTAACCATAATAGTAAAATAATGAGTGTGTCCATGTGTATCTCTCTGTGTTTGAGTGTGCAGGATGTGTGTCTAAGCTGTGTGTGCATAAGCTTTGTGTGTGTGCGTGTGTATGTGTGTATGTGTCTGTGTGTGTTCACAAGAAAACAAGAAAGAATTTTCTCATTATTTTCATTATGATCAAAGCAATTCATTAAGAAATTTTGACCTAAAAACGTCTCCTCTGGAAAAATAAATAAATAAATAAAAAATGAAAAAAAAAACCATACAGCAACAGCAGTGCTGAGGTCCATAAATATGAAGCAAAACAAGATCTCTGAATCCATACATGAGCACACTCACAGACAACTCAGCAGACAGCTGGTCCCAGTAATTCTCTCTCTCTCTCCCCCTCTTTTTTTTACTCAACGTTTCTCTGTTGGGCAGGTTCAAGTGTATATTAATTAGAGAATCACAGCTCATAAGACAAGATCTAATCTAATGCTGGGTACGTGATGAGCAGTGTTAATGCCCATAGCTTGTTATCAGTCCATAAATCACTTCACTCCTGAGTGGCGTGTAACCATCCATAAACATATGGACATAGTGATAGCTCCCAAGGACAGCAAGCACACTGCTTAAAAAAAAAAAAAAAAGAGAAAAGAAAAAAAAACACAACAAAACAAAGAAAAAAAAGCAAAAAAACAAGCATTTCTTGTTATTGGAAAGTAACTACTTTATCAGACCCTGGGATCCTCCATTCTAGGCGTTGTAATTGACTGCCATTTCCAAAAGTCAATCTAATTGCTTTTTCATTATAGTGTTAATAGTCTTGACAGCAGTAAAGGCAGATGCCCCTCCTCAGGAAAGAGACCAGGGTCCACAGACGATTAATTTGCCTCCCTGCGATAATTAAATGCTAGGTAGCTGATAAACTCGCCACTGACTAACGACAAATGTTAAAATGGGTCAAATCAATTTTCCCAACATCAAGAGTGGAGAGGAGAGAGAAAAAAAAAAAAAGAAAAAAAAAAAACACGGTTTCACAGCCTCAGCAGACAGCATTAAGGCAGTGCTTCAACACACATGGAGAGAGACAGACTTACGTCTGGTCTGAGAGTAATCATGGTTAACTGCATGGATGGCTGCCTTACTCCTGCCATGACAAGCCTAGGAAGTCATGACTGTAGGAGGATAATGTAGTAATGTACTTTCACCCTCTGCAGCACAGCGCCGGGGGGGGCGCGGGGGTGGGGGGGTTAGCAAAAGGGTTCTTTCACAGCCCAGCGCTTCAGCTATGGTAATGGTACCATCCATACAATGATTCAATTAAGATTACGTCTGTGGTGAAAAAGACACAAAGCCTCTGAACCAGGAAAACCATTTTCTATGGAGAGAGGAGATAGCTATGACAACGCAGAAAACATTTCCCTCCACTGCTCCGGTCGCTAACCGTACAGTCTGCGTACCGCGGTTATAAACACCACAGACTGAAAGTGATGTCTGACAAGCCTTTTGACACTCAAACAAGACACGTCGACAAGAGGGACCATTTTCACAGGAGTTTTTTCTTATTTTTTTTCAATCTCCCCTCAATGCTCAAAAAATTAGATGTTCAAATATATATATATATATATATATATATACATATATAGTATTTTAGTCACGTAGAGTACTGAAAGAGAAACCCAGGGAACTAAGCCAAACTTAGTATTTGATCAGTCTATTTATGATTTCCTTTACTTTATAGGTTTTTTTTTTTTTTTGATGTGACCAATTCTAATTCAATGCTGGGTGCTTATTTAAAGGAGGGAAGTTGCAAAGGAGGCTACGCAGACATTAAGTATTGATGTCCCCATCTGTTTGGAGAGGACGCAATGCGCTCAGCGCGAAGACAAGAGGAAGTTGAGCACTCATCTGCACCCCCCCCCCCCCCCCCCCCCCCCCCAAACCTCCCTCCCCAATGTCTTTCGCCCCCCTCCACCCCACTCATCTTTTCAAAAAGTCGATAAGAAAAAGCCTTTTATTTCATATCAAATGAAATGTGCTCTGTCCCTGATAGAGAATTAAAAAGAGGCAGACAGAGAGAGAGAGAGAGAGAGAGAGAGAGAGAGAGAGGGAGGGAGGGAGGGAGAGAGAGAGACAGAAGAAGAAAAAGAAGAAAAGAATAAGTCTCTGCATTCCATTAGCAAGTGTAATTTAGACATTTCCTATTTTGGGGTTTGGGAAGAGAGCGGTCCGTATCAAGGCCGGCACGGGGCTCTGTGATAGGCCGATGCTATCACTGGGCCATTATGTGAGCAAGCAGGCTGACATCTTACAGAAAGGAGCCTTTTCCCACCAACGACACTCATCAATAGGGAGATGAAGCACATTCCTCTAGAGAATGCTAACAATGGGTCCCCACGGATAGGCCATCAACACATCACCTACAACCCACTTCTTAATATTCTCATCGTACACTCATGAGAAAAGACTTCAGAAAGCAACGCCGCTATCTCAACTATAACTAACGACAGGTAACGAGACATTAATGAATTACAGCCCATGGTAATTATAAAACAGATTCCCATGTCAGACATTATGCCAGCAGGCTGAACTGTATTGGAAGAAAAGCCATCAATCAACACGCCTGTCTATAGAGTACACACATAATGGAAAACAATGGGAATCTTAAACCAGCAGCGCTCCCATGCTCAAATTAAAATTTACCATTGGGATAAAAAAAAAGGCATTATAAAGAAGTCAATCAAGGCCCTTAACAAAAATAACAGGATTTTCTAAATGCACTATATGGATTTCATTCTCTCTCTTTTTTTTTTATTTTTTTATATATTTTTTTTTTGAGCAATGTTTTGCTACACGAGAGTATTAATTGTATTAATGCATAAGTTTCCCCTAAATTTTAATACGAAAGTTTTTGAAAATTTAATAGTTTTAAAGGTCGAGAGCCAACATTTTAAGCCTACGATTCATTCATTCAGTCCATAAAACCAGTCACCTTGAACTCTGTGTAAGCAGCCTCTTTCTCTCTCCATTTACATAGAGGTTTTATCTCATTTCATCCATCTTCAATTAGGAAACCTTTGGTGCACTCTTTTTGTCATTAGGTCTGCATGAATAAAATGTCACAGATCACTTGTTTTCAGTTACAGCTCCTGAAGGAGTCTTAATTGAAAGACTAAAATCAGACAAAAATCATTATGTTTGCTCCAGGACAAGGAGGACAAAAAAAAAAAACCCACTACACTCAATCGCTTAATACATGCTTTTCACAAAGATTTATCTTTTTCAAAATCCAAGCAAGTATTGGGACCTTGAACGTCTCCCAGAAAACAGTTTGTAGTTTTCTCATATAATTTTGCAGTGCGATTATCCAACACCAAGTCATTACGAATGCTCTGGCCTTCGGTATGCCTGCAAGGTTATCCAAAAGCCCCCCCGAGAAAGAAGTCTTTCCAAACAATTTAACCATTCCCCACAGGTCTTCTGTAGCAAATCTACATCTCAAGGTACTTTAAATGCATAGTTGTTCATCTCTTGCTCACATAATTAGGTAAGTGGTTCATGCTACAAGATTGTGCAGAAGGGGATGGTATTAAAAGCACAAAACATATACAAACATCTACAAATGCTTAGTCAACGGAAGATAACCATGTCAAGCTTCAGGCTTCATTTACAATGAACACTTTGGGTCAGTGCTGTCATCAGACTTTCGTCCTTTCATTCTCACATAGAATATTCTTCGAATCTGTTTTACGCAAGTGACGTCTGATGACGAGTCTTGTGTAATGTAAACCTGAGTCCGGTTCCTACAGACGTGCTGTGACTGCATCTTAGACACGACTCAAATTAAAAGAAAAAAAAAATCATACGTATTTGCACAAATACTTGTTTAATTCTGCAAATCTGCTGTTTTTATTTGGTTTCTTCCATTCAGGAAAACAGAGAAACTCTATATAAAACCTGTAAAAAAGTTTTTGCTTTTAAACTTTAAAACAAAGTAAGGTCATGGTGTACCACACTGTCCCATATTCACTTTTAGACTTGTAGAGTTCCAGAAACAGCCAATCTTCTGCACAAAACCTGGAGTTCTGGCTCCGGACTGAGAAGATAAAACATCGATCTGTATTATAACAAAAATAGCAGCTATGTTTCTGTTGCAGCTCTGAGAGCATCCACTGCAGTAGGTAACTCTTACAGTGCGATTTAAATTCAACTAATCAGCTTAGTTATTTAACCCAGAGACCATTTTTTGAATAGTAAGAATAATAGCTATTATTGTTTTGGTAGTTTAATATTTGTGCAAGAAAAAATAAAAAACTTCCATTAAAGAAAATTTAGCCTGCACTGGCAGTCACGTTCATTATGTAGGAATATATTACAATACATATTTGAATATATAAATATAATCATGCTATGGTGATACAGACTACTGAAGAAGACATTTCCATTAAAGAGATAACCCTCGCTCCTAATACCACACAAAGGGTCAGCAGACCCTTTCAGAGAACTATAAGACCCTTCTAGTTGCATTATCACTAATTAGAGTTCAGACCACTGTCTATCAGCTTTACCACTGTAACCGCTGAAGAACAGCACTGACTCTCCGCGTGAAGGCCTGCATTCCTTCAGGGCGTTTTCTTTCTTCTTCTTTTTTTTTTTTTTTTTTTTTTTTGCAGCTCTAACTGAAATACAGTTTGGGCAGGACTGGAGTGAGTGCCTCCATACACTGATGCATTCCAGTGGGAGAACTCTCTACATCTGCAGTAAGATCAAGACTTTATTCCATCTGGCTACTGGTAACTCTGTAATGGCCATATACTTATAACAATAGTAACAGCAACATGGAGTTGTGTCTATCAGGGTGTACTCAGATAAGCGAATGATCAATATGCGTATTTGGATGACCAGAATTTACAGGTGAACAGCCCCATCCAAGAATTACGTCTTTTTGGCAATCTTTATTCTGTAGCATGTTACCTAATTGCTACTCCTATAGTTACTGAAGATGCATAATTAGCATGTAATTGGATGATCTCAGAACTGTGTAAACCGAACATGTGATGACAGATCGAATATTATACCTAAGACGATAAAAAAAACACTTTCAGTTCATCATCGCTGATGAAGGTATAATCACAGATATCAGGTTTTTCCCCCTGCTGTGATTAGAACAAGAGACGACATATTCCCGTGTGCTGTCTACATTTCTGACACTGTGCATCTATTCCAGTGGATCTGCATCAGGAAGAAAGACGACCGGTGTAAGAACAGGGTTTTAAACCTGAATATTTACATAGATTTATTAAGGTGCACAATCTGGCTTGATGTGGACAATTGACAACTGAATTTTTTTGCTCAATGGCTAAGCAAGCATAAGGAATTCACCATAAAGAGAAAATACAAAACCATCTGTCAGCTTTGCTAAAGCCAGGAAAAACGTCTCTGACGAACACAGACAGCCTTCAAGGTTGAAGGCAGGATGTTCCCTAACACAGACATCACCCCTTCCTCAGAAATGCATGCAAACATACATAAACAAGCTCCAACATGCATATCTAATTTAATCAGGTAGGAACATAATTGGGATTTAGATTAAACCGCCATTAGACATTAAGTCGCTGCCGACAAAGTGTTAATGTAATTATGCATTGTGGCAAGGACCTCAATCAATGTTCATCCAAAGTCAAATTTCTCATGTGTTCCTGATGGATCTGAGCATCAGCATAAATTGATGCCTCGAGGATTATGCATTAAAAAATAAATAATTAACTAAACAAATAAATAAAACAGCCGACATGATGGGCCCATGTATGTAGCTAGCTATAAACAAGACACACCAAAGCAAAATCTACAAACTTTTACTGGAGCTGAATTCTCCAAATATGCAATCTTAAAGAAAACACGGGCGAAGCTAAAAAAGTCGGAAAACATCAATATTCAGATGTGTTTCGAGCGGCATCTGAAAGGCCTTGAGGTTTAATAACACTAGATAATTTTCTTTTCTCAGTAGTTCTCCGCGAGCGAGCGGTTTCAGAGGAGCGTTCAGCTGGTGTGAGCGGTCGCTCCGGAGGTTCTTCCATTCTGGTAAATTTTATGCCGCATGTCATATTCATAGATTCAGAAACACACAAAAAGGGGTAAGCAAAATAATTCAAAAGCTCCTCTATCAGAGAGGAGGGGAGTAATCATTTTTAGCTTTCCAGAAAAACGCCAACTAACCATCCACCTTCTCGCTCGCTTTCCTCCGAGTCAAAGCCGCAGCCTTTTTAGAAATCTCAGAAGTGGAGAACAGCTCAAAACCGTCTCTGTCGGGTCACGGGGTCAGCTTTACCAAAATATACATGAAACGGGCTCTTTCAAGAAAATCTTCATGGATCTTTAACTCAGTGAGACCATTATGCTGAGCTGTAACGGTCCAACATATTAATACCTTTGTATAGATAATCGAAATACCTAGCAGCGAACACAAAGGCTTCATGGGAAATCTCAAGATAAAGTTAAAGTGCCTATCCAGCACCTCAAAAAAAAAACAAAAAAACTTGGAGACCAATAAAATAATAAATAGATGGACCAGACTGAGAATTCACTTCATTTTGTTTAGCTGAATAAGTTTTCTTATGGAGGGCTCTCCGAGCTTCCTCACTTTGTATTTAATTTGAATTAAAAAGTCGGCACAGTTTACAAGCTGTACTTAGCATCTTATCTTACACACACACACACAAAAAAAAAAAAAATTAAGATTTATACTTATCCGTTTAATCACGCCGACGGAATATTCTATTTTGAAGAGAAATCAGCGCTAATCCATGTTTTCTTTACAGTCTATCAAACACTGGAGAAAAGCCAAGCAGGCAGGCAAGACATTCAATCAAAACCACTCAAGCACTTCAGTATGCTGCCTTTACAAGCTATTTGCCAACATGAGTTGTGGCTGAATTATTTCATTAAAACAGATAATATGGATTTAGGTCATGTAAATATTAAAAAAAGAATCATATATCAGAGGCATATGATATCTGAGTATAATGCTAAACCAAAATGATATCTCTGGACAAGTCCACATACATATAAATGACAATATTACTCATATTGTACATTGAAACACTGTAAGGACTTAATCAAACTACAATACTGTACCATTGCAGGCCATCAAAACATGGAATGTGGGGTCAATTACAATTCCACGAGGGGCCAAGCAAAACATAATTAAAATAACTATTACATTGACTAAACGTTTTCATTTTGGAGCTGAAAGGCCTGAAAAGGTCCTTTAAATGAGATTCAGAAATGGTCCGCTGCTTCTGATTTCCGACTCTAATCAGTCATTAGAGGATGTGAAATCATTGCAATCAACAGTCTGACACACAGAGCCAAGTGACCAGCGACACCGACTAATCCTCTTTTTCCACAGACATGTGCAATAAGAGCCAGGATCTAGAGTCAAAGGTTTTACAATCATTCAGAACCAAACCTCTGATTTGACACTTTCTATGGTTTTAGGCTTGAGCTGCTGCAACCTCTGTGAGCGTGTTTATGGTCTCCTTCCACAAACCTTGTTTAATGAAAATGTATTTCAACTATAGTTCAGCTCTAGGCAGCCAAACTGAGCATGTTGTTGTTGAAGACCAGATAGATGTGGAAGAGCCCTCAAATAGGCATCACACACCACATTTACAAACTTATTACAGCTACGGTCTTGGATTAATTAAAAAAAAAAAAAAAAACTAAATGTTGCGAACAGGGTGAGACGATGTCTGCAGTGCCCACTTCTGCAGCCTTGTGTGGGTATGTTTACACAAAACACTTCAATCAATAATCATAGACGCTTCCCCATAACTAAAAATCTCAACGCTGCTGAATTATGCTGAGTTCGATTAGCATCGGGTTAGACAGGGGCTAGCACATCTTCGCTCTGTCAATATCGGCTCTCTCTCAGGGCTCGCGGAGATCAGGTCAGTTCTGCTTTGATTAGCAGCGCGGCCAATCTGAGCCGAGGCTACGCAGCCTCTCTGACCGGTAGAAACCTGTTTGCCTGTGGAGACTTCTCTGAATGTCTGAGAGTGTCTCTGCAGTCCAGCGTCATCTGAATAATGTCAGATAAACGGTGGGCAATCCACACGTACAGCTGCAGCTCTGATTGCGCTGCATCCTGTTTCTCGTCTCTTCGCGAGGGCCACTCTTTCATCCCAGCAGGTAGGCGACACAGAAGGTGACTTTGAGGCAACAGCAAACCCCCCCCCCCCCCACCCCAACCCGCAAAAAAAGCAGATAAATAACTGAAATACATTAATAATTTAATAACGGTAGCTGTTGAACGGCGCACAACAGGCCTGATCTCATCTCTTTATTTACCCGCCTCCTTTTTTTTTTTTTTTTTTACGCATAATTTCAATTTGATATTCAACTCATTTCGGAGTGATCAGCCATCCGCTAAATCGCTGCTTATACTGATAGCTCGGAGGATTGAGGAAAACTGTCCTGTGGAATAGTGGGCAGATGTAATCCCTCCTGAGTCAAATACGCTCTCCCACTCCACACCCACAGCAGAGCCAGAATCACCAAGCAGGGCTCCTGTCAAACGGAGACTGATGTAGGGTGAGAGTGGAGGTCTGGGTATTGCTCGGTCCACAGGGAACTGAAAGACTCCAGGCTAGTGCCCAGTGTGATGGGAGAGCCTGTGGAGGTGCTGGAGGTCTGGTCGACAGGATAAATAAAAAATAACCGCAGGCGATTAGAGCCGGGCCTGACGGCTCTCCCTCCACAACGTCCAGGTGCTTTTTTTTTCCCCCTCCAGAAAGCTCTGTTGCCAACCAACCTAACCTCTCAGTTCTCAGGGAACACGGCCTTGCAATAACTGACAACAGCGTTGTCAGAGAGGGGGGTCACATGAAAGCGCTGTTTAAGCGGCAGGCAATAATTAAAATGTTCATTAACACTGCTCATTAGCAGGTGATTGGAAACGTCACCCCTGCTCTGCGGACCACCTGTCCCCACCTGTGCTCCTTCTCACACCTCCTCTTAGTCGTAAACACACCCCTTCTGCTTCATAAAAATCAGCCTTCATCACACTCTCCAGGGGAACTGGATTAGTCAAAAGCAATAACAATACCTTACATTAACCACCCTTGGCTGACCAATCATCTGCACCTCTCCGCTACTCCTCAAGAGAGGCCGAGAACAACGATGGCCACTCTTTTGACTGCCCAACAGGGACAAGCAAATATGATTTAGAGTGTAATGAATTTGCGACATTAAAATTATTAACACTCTTTCAAACGACTCTGGTGAAAAATGGTCCTCGTTGACTCATTAAGTGTGGCCGTCAAAAGACAGAGAGAGAGAGAGAGAGAGAGAGAGAGAGAGAGGGAGAGGGAGAGGGAGAGTGAGAGAGAGAGAGAGAGAGAAAGGTAAGGTCTTGGCTCTGTGTTTATTCATCTGTGGCAATCTATTTCCTTCAAGTGAGATTCATTCAACCTGTACAGTCATATTACAAATGAACGCACTGAATCATTCACAGAGAGTCCGACACCATCGTGAATCTATCATGACTCAAACGTTAGAAATCTCATCGAAAAACATGAACAGGGGGGCTGAAATGAATTTTTAAAAGCTGAAAACACAACCATCGTCCATATTCAGGAGGTTCAGTGAAGTTCTCTACAAGTTTCTGTCTGGTTGTGAGACTTCCTTTTATGGCTCGGAACATCTCTGAGGGCTTTGCCAAAAACCCTCTTTTGTGACAGTGTGATAATTACAACAGCTCACGATCTCCTTTGAGTCTCGTAGTTTGAGTGAGCACTTAGCCATGCATATTTACATGCTTGCATGCTTATTTACAATGCCGAATATGGGGGAAATTTACTATGGGGATGTGAAAGTCCCTCTGTTCTGCATTTGCTCAGGCTACAAAGCAGCATCGAGCCAAGAGTTTAACCAAATTGCTTGTGTTAACAAAAAAACTCAACGAGGAGATACGGCGAGTAAACTGAACCTGAAGCCACACTGACAGACGAGACAGCTAGACTGGGAACAGCTAGACTTGGAGGAGTCGTGTCCAAAAACATAACACAGTCTTGTCTCAGATCAGCAGGCTTTTTTAGAAGAACACATCTGGAGTGAGCATCATTAAAAAAAAAAAAAAAGGTCTCAGAGGCATCATATGATCTGCGAGCGCTCCGACAGGCCGTGAGAAAAGAAAAAAAAAAATGCATTGTGTGCTTGTGTATCAACTTTGTGTTTCCCTCCATCTTATTCAACTAGCACTCGACATCAAAGTCTTGTACAGTATGGCACATCATTAGTGCTAGAGACGTTAGGGGGAAAAGAAAAATCATTTAGACTCAGATGTGAGGGCTTCGATATTCCCGTCTTTGGGAAGAAAGGAGAGCGGGGAAGAGAAAACACATGCGAATGATGAGGGCAAATTGGGAGATTTACATCAAGAGTACAGCTCGGTACCACAGACTGCGGCATTCTACAGGGACCAGCGAAAAGCCTCGTGCACAGTGGATAAAGCAGCCAGGCTGCTATGTGAAAGGGCTTTATTAGCCATCAGTATTGGCTTTCTCTGTGTTTCGCTCCCCTGTGGGAAAAACGTTCCTTCACAGCAGGCACTGAGCTGACTGCTACGGTAATTGGGCGAAGATGAGGAGACAATAGGAGCTTTGACTGGAATGATCTACAGAGGACGTGAATGTTTGTCTAAGCTATTACGGCGACACAATGTACATTTTAAGGGTTTGTCACCATTTATGGATGAGTTCACACCAGTAGATTAGACTGGATCTTCTCCAGAGTCAAGAGGATAAACAATCAAGGCACTCAGCAGAGGGTTTCAATAAATGATCTGTGTCTGATTTGGAAAGATGCCATGGAGGCATTTGGCTCAGTTTCTCTTCTTAGCTCTTGAATCCACTGAACCAGTGATGTGTCCTTTATCAGCAGCTTCACGACACAGAGAGATGGCAGTTCCAAAGCACAGCTTGGTAAAATCCAGATGGTGGAACAATCTTCACAGAGCAAGTGCTAACCCTGTCTGAACTATAGGTGAGCGATCGTCTTAATAAACAACCCACTAAATATTTTCCCTTAAAACGCTCAAGAAAAAGGCTACAGATGGTTGTTGTGTGATGTTGCATCATGTCAGTCTTGCAGAGAAATACTCAGCCACCTACACGTCCATCCCACAAAAAAAAAAAAAAAAATTCAAAACCAGGATCCATTTCATCTCAACCTCCACAAATGTTGAAAAGAAAAAAAAAAAACACACACACACACACATTACTTGTGTTTGTCGTCATTTTTAACGTAACCGCAGAACTTTTCTATCAGTTATTATTCTGGTCTCCCCAACACCCTGTGCTTCTAGAGGTGGTCAAAGAGTCTCTGAGATTTTCTCTGCTGCTGCACTGATAACACGTTTTTTTTTCCCCCCAAAATATAATTAGTGATTTTTTTTTTTCCCTGAAACCTGCCACGTTAATGTTGTTTGCCTTTGATAAAGCTCGCCTTATCTGAACACCCTTTGCGCAGCATGTTTTATCCTGCAGCAAAGTAACTTTTATTAAAAAAAAAAATAATAATAATAATAATAAAGAAATGAGAAGCTAATGAGTTAGCATGTTCAATAACTGGCTAATACACAGTTTCCTCACAGGGAACTATTTGGTGAGCCAGGGAGCTATTCTAGCCCCTCAGTCTCTTTGAGAGCCCAATCTCTTTAGGCCCCTTTCATTATTTTTTAATATAACAAAAGGTGTGTGTCTTACCATCACGGCCCTGGCTGCCCTCTCTCTTCAGCATCTGGACAGCGCCCACATATTTCTTTAGCTGGACCTTCAGCACCTCATTCTCCCTGAAACACATACCAGAGTGTCAGAACACCTCACTACATTCAGCACTTTCATTCCGCTGCTCCGGCGATAACACGCTTTTATTCTGACAGAAACATGTCAGCTTCATAATACAACTCCATCATCCAGCGCCGTGGGACTCCAGCAAGCTCACGCTGACTAAAACTGTCATAACAATATATTATCGGAGTCGTAAACATCCCGACGCTTCATACATTAGATGACGACGTGTCGCGAGTTGTGAGGTAACAGTTTTTAAAAAAAAAAAAAAAAGATTAAAGGATGGATTAGTGTGTATGTCAGTGTCCAAACTCTTTTTTTTTTTTAACAAACGCATATAAAGGGAAACGCTGAGGAAAAGCAATGAATATCGGAAGGCTAAGAATGTCTGACGCGGGAAAGGACACCCAGAGACCAAATGAAAACCCGCGGAACGTGCAGTCGACACAGGGGGAACTTTCCCTGGCCGCCTCGTAAAGACCAGATTCAATTTCAGGATCTGTTTTACAGGCGCTGCTGCGTATCTTTTATACGATTGTTTACAGTAGGCCGACAGCAGGAGGGTATACGTGTGTGTATGTGTGTATGTGTGTGTGTGTGTGTACTTACAGGGAGCACAGCTAATAATTGCTGGTTTGGGGGAAATCAATCAAAATCAGTGGGAATTGTGCAGCTGTGAAAAGCAGCCCTTTCCTGTTCTTGTAGGACGCCTTTTGCAACTCGCTTATCACATTGCCTTATTTTTAAAATTTTTTTTTATGTTCCACAACAGACAAGCGGGAGCGGGAGATTTCCGTCGGTGTCGCGCCGCGTTCTCAAAGGAAGAGCCTCCCTCACTATCTGAGCCGCCGAGCCCAGCGCAATTCCGCTGCGATTTAATTAAACCTAATAAATGGCCTCTTCCGTGTCTGGAGAGTTACGCGTCTCAGGTACGTCCCATCCATCTTTTCCCATTGTTCCCTTTCGGCGACCCTCGCGTCTCACGCGCGCCACAACGTTTATATTTCAGAGGTGACATGCAGCACAGGGGCGTAAGAATGCTTCATCCAGCATGCTACTGCCCCATCCCGCTCCCGGGAAGCCCACAGACCTACGCATCTGAGGTCTCTCTCTCTCTGCTCTCTGCTCGGTGTGCTTCGTGTAATCAAGGCCTTGACAATTTCACTGATGAGTGGAACCAGGTGTGTTAGGGTAGAGAGAGTCCTGAATTCTGCCAGGCTGGGGGGGGGGGGGGGGGGGGTGACTCTGAGAACAGGAGCACTCTGAAAACTGGATTGGGAAATGCAATGCTAAAACCCAGTTTTGGAGGGCCCTCTGATTTGGATGACATGTGAATAAATAGCTCCGGGGGTAACAGTAGTTTATCTAATGAGCAGCACCTTGAGTAATCACTGGTGATTGGGTAATAAACAGCCGCATCTTGTACTGTCTGGTACCTTTGCAGAGCAATTACAAGTCTAAAATCAGTTGTTCTAATCTCTGTTGAATACTTTTTAGGACAAACACGCAACTGCTTCATTAATTTCAAACTCACACAAAGCCACTAATTAAATGATCCTAACTGTGCTTTTTTTTTTTGCATCAAGCCTATAATTTAATACACTAAATCTCATAACTCTTATAATTGAAACAATCTAGGAAATTCTACCTGTTTTATTATCACTGTTTTTACTTTTTTTGCACATGAATGCACATTTCACACAGACATTAATTTTAATAATACTGCATACTTAAGGCTCAGGAACAAAATGTTTTAGGACAACAAGAGGCTAATTCCAAGCCAAAATGAGTACAGATTCATCCGTCGTCGGAGCCGGTGCCAGTCGACTTACCTTCTCCTGAATGAGATTTTGTGTGGGCTGATTAACATGCACATCAGGCCCAAGCATGGGTGAGCGTGCCTACAGAGCAGAGATCACTCCTCATTCTAATGTACCTTCCTGTACCTCTGTCCAGCAATGGGATATTCCTTTCTTTTGTTCTAAATGGATTCCCTAAATGTGAGTCCATTAGTGAAATTAGATAACAGAGAAGAATCAAAAGATGACTGGTGCGCTCGGGGAGCTGAGGAAGGAGAACGGGGGAGGGGTACGGCAGACGACCTCCTGGTGACCTCTACTTAAGGCTTACGGGAATATAACGGTAACAGCGACAGCAGCTTAAATACCACGAGAGACTTTGAGGGTCCAATTAAGACACATGTCTTTTGCAAGGAGAGGACACATTAAACAGCATATGCGCAAGGGTGTTAAAGCGGAGTGGAAACGATGAGTGTATATGACACCGGGGTTTCGGACAAGACGTGGCACCTCTTTCGACAGCCTGAGGGCACCGGCAGTTAAAATGTCAAACTCTGAACATAAAGAAGGGCCAGTCATTATGCCAAGGGTATCCACTGCATCCACAACAGAACATCAACATTAATGACTATTTCTGTCTTGAAAAATTGTCACTAATGGTCTCCATTTTTGACCTGGAGGTCAAATGCATTCTAATCTGAAGGAAAACCGCACGATTTTCCGGTAAAAGTGAACCGCTTAAGATTCTCACCCACCTGAGCCTGTACGTAAGTAGCTTAGGAGTAAAGAGATATTTTCAATGCTTCCCATACGTGTAAGTGTTTACAAAAACGCTGCCCTAGTCAAATGACTCGAATGAAATACTTTTATCAAGTATGACTGGCTCAAAGGTATTGCCTAGGCTGGAAGCAGATGTCTATGACATGATAGTGGGTGTGATTTTCTAGTCACCTCCAGATACTATGCGTATTTCTTTTTTCATTTTTTTCCCTCAACTTGTTACTTTTCCCTCCATATTCTGCTATGAGAGCAAAGCCGCTCGGGCAATGCCCTGACAACACCAGTTTGTCCTCCCTGGTGTTTTCCTCCGGCTCAGATTAAGGAACGTGTTCGCTCACACTCCACATTATCCCCGGGGGAGCCCACCGTATTAGAGCTAATGAAACGGTAAGACGACCACGACGTCTAAACCAATAAGGCCCCTGTGACTCAAGGGGACCTCGTTAACCCGGAGAGGCGGTTGAATTCACCGGGAGCCGACGATTTGAATCTTTGCCTGACCCACGGCCGCGTTCCGCCGGCCGGCGACGCCGCGTCATTTTGGAAATCTTTCCACGCCGGAGCTCGTGAGCTTCGAACGTCATCAAGCGTGCGTGCTGTTTGAGCGGGGGGGGGGGGGCAGCGTGACTCTGCGTGCCAGCCTCTCACCGCGTGGCTCCCACGTCTGTGCTCCAGCCCACTCAACTGAATGAATCAATGATGCGGGGCCTCACAAGCTCGCCTCTCTAACACTCTCACACAGAGCGCCAAGCCAAGCTGAGGTGCCCCCCTCCCCCCCCCCACACCTCCCCTCTCCGTATTTTTAGGTTCTGTTGACCAAGCCAGATCAGATCTGAGACAAAGCCAGCCACTGGCCCCATCCTCCGGGCTCAAGAAACAGGAGATAAGAACCGCACACGAGCACCGTTTGCCCTGATGGTACCGCTGCTTATCTTTATCCCAAAGAGACCAAGAAGGAGAGAAATATTATAATAAGCTATGACCAGTGAGTATTAAAATGCCCCTGTTCCAAAATGTCCTAAGAGGCGACATGAAGACATGAGTAGTAATGCAAAAAATTACTACATTACTAATAAATACTAATTAACTCCAATTAATAATCACTGTTAAAATCACAATCATTATATGTTCATTGCACATGATATAATCGTTATATGTATAATGTCTCATCTTATTAAATATTGTCCATTGTAATGTAATATTGTAATGTCTCATCTTATTAAATGTTGTCGTTTATTTGATAAGGTGCTTATACGTCCAAAATATGTATACAGGACAGGGGAATGAGGAGGGCAAAGAAAAGATTTCTGGCTCCTTATGGAAAACCTCCACTTGTCAGGAAAATCATTCCCAAATCTACAAAATTTTCACGAAGACGGTCATTTACGGTCAGAGACGTTAGGTGTGTACAGTACCTGCCGAGAGCCTGGACTTTTGCTGCGTGTCTCTCCTCCAGCTCTGCCAGTTTTTTCTTCAGGGTGTCCACTTCCTGTCTCAGGGCTGCAGAGTGCTCCATCTCTCCATCCAATAAACTGCGCAGAGACCTGGTCCAGCAGTACACATGCGCGGTATTGTGATGTAATGCAAACATCATTCAAAACAGGTAACAGCAGCACACGCATTTAACGTAAAAGAGAACACATGCATGCTACTCCTTAGCAGACAAGGGCTAAGACACAACTGAAAATGAAACAAAGATGAGGACGGATCACCTTAAGTTCTCCCTGAAAGTGATGTCATCCAGACGCAAGACAGGACCCACATTAAAAACACATGCCCATACACCCAATTCAAATTTCAATGATTTTCAACACAAAACCACACACAGCTTTGTTATTAACAGACTATCTATAGCAGGTCAGATGTGTCTGACATTGGCATGCAACACACCTTTAGCTATACAGCTTAACAAACAAACAAAAAAAAAAAACACCCACTCACGTGTTCTGCTCAGTTAGCTCGTCTTTCCTGTTCATCATAGCAACTATGGCTTGACGAAGTTCAGCTACGGAGAGGGGGGGGGGGGGGGCAAGAGAGAGAAAAAAAAAAACTTTTAAAAGCAAACAAAAGTGAAAAAAGTACTTTGAAATAACAGAAGTTTCCCCTTCCGAAAAAAATTCTGAGCAAATTATTTCTTGAGGAACAATGAATCTCAGTATCTTCCTGGGATTTAGCGTGTCATGAAGAGCCGGATCCTTTGCTTTTATTAGAAATCCTGCGCCACTCAGCTGACATTTTCATTTGTGTAACACCACAGAACTAATAAAGAGAACTTTCTACAGCTTAAAATACCAGCCAGACATTAATTTCTTTTAACTGGAGATGACAAGAGAGAGGAAGGGTGGAAGGGGGGGGGGGGGGGGTTGCATTTATAATATACTGAAGGGTTTTTTTTTTTTTATCCCCTCCTGACTGTATGAAGTAAAACAGCCATTCACCTGTAAGTAGTCTGAGTGAGACCCAGAGAGCTGTCAGGGAAGGCCATTATCATCAGCGTTCAGTTCTGAGGTCTATTCTTTCCCATCAGCTCCACAGAAATAACCATGCCCTTTCCAACGGCCACACATCACATGCATTAGCCACGACAGGGCCGGGACACAGTCAGGCTTAAATAAAGAGGCCCAGATGAGCCTGAGTAGTTTCTGTTAATGACAGCCTATGAAAGACCGTGAAAGACCAAACCCAGGATAAATGGGGATTTTGGGGACAAGCAGAGGGGAGAGAGAGAGAGAGAGAGAGAAAGAGACAGAGCAAGCCATGGCATTGTCCCTCTCTGCTCTCAGTGCTTGAGGGCTAGCCTAGCATATGTGTCTCCTAGAGACAATGCCAGCATGATCCCATCAGCTCACAATCATTAAATGAATCTCAGAAGGACTGTAGGCTTTCTACCCTGCCATCTGTACGAGCCGGTACAGGCCACGGCATATTCAGACCACTCAACATGATCCTGATTTCAGCATATGCACCAAGAGCTGAACTGTGAGACAGTTTAAACAAAGCCATTCACCATTCTCAATTATGACACTATGACACGTATGGCATTAAGTTCAAGTGTTAATGGTCTGTTCATTCAGATGACTATGAACAAACAAAGGAAAAGTCAGTTCCTAAAATTTGTATTTGTGTGTGTGTGTGTGTGTGTGTGGAACCTCTCACAAAAAGGTGCTGAATAGACATGCATTTTTTGGGGTGTGTGTGTGTCTGTTTGGAGGTGTGTGTGGAACCTCTCATAAATAGGTGTTGAATTGACATGCATTTTTTGGTGTGTGTGTGTGTGTGTGTGTGTGTGTGTGTGCGCGCGCGCGGAGGACAGAGAAAAGGATCTGCCTGAGGAGTCCGGCAGATGAGCCCGCCCCCTCCCTGGCATATCCATCTGGAGGAGAAACACACCCTGGTGAGACTGCAGCACCTCCAACACACACTCTCACTCACACACGCACACACACACGCACACACGCACACACACACACACACACACATACACAGATGATTTACAACCTCAGGATAAAGACCAGCCTCATTGTCCACACAAATAAAAAAAGAAATATGTCTTAGGGATACTGTGACATTCACATCCACATGTGCCAACATGCAAGACACTCGTAAACAAAAAACTTCAGACATACCACATAGTCACATAGATAGAGACACATCAAAGCCAGTCAGTCGGAGTCCCTGTATAATCCTGAATATTTTAGCGTGTAGGAGGGTATGACCTGAACAAAGCAAGTACAAGAGGCAAAGCTTTGATTTTCAACCCACCTCCCAGAAGTAGCACAGTCGGAGTTAAAGATCTGAAGACTCAGACACTCATATTCATACGCACAGCATTTTCACGACCTTGAGTCTTTATGAACAGCGAGATATCGAGATGATTTAAACCTGACCCAGTACAGACTGCATCATAATAAGTCTCTCAATCCGTCCTTGTTGATTTGCATACATTACTTTATATGAATTGCTTATTGGTTATATCACCTTCATTAAGCGATAGCTAACGGAATCGCCATAAAGACATATGAAAGTTAATTAAATCCATGCAACGTGGAATTATATCCTTAGAGACAAAGAGTTATTATCTTTGAATTACGTTTGCTACTTGCAAGACATTGCATTATACAGCTGGACTAAGACACAGAACCTCAGAGGTCCCTTCGGTTCTATTCAGACTGAAAAAGTACGTTCTTAAATAGAACCATTGTCCTCCTTCTCATTTTTCTCCCCCATTTCCAGTTCCAAAAAGCCAAAATATAACTCGAGCCTTCGTCGGCTGGTTGATCTCAGCGTAGAGTTTTTATCTGTCCCCAGACAACATAACGGCACAGGCAGGGGTTGCCCCAGTTTGAACCAACAGTGCCATCCATTGGAGAAAAGCAGCCAGTCAGAAATGACAAATGATTCATGACAGAACACTCAGTCCAGCTGGAACCACAAATCAACTAAACGGGGTTCTCGGGAAAAGTCTGAGGGCAACAACAAAAAAGCTTCGATAAAAAACATAAATGATGGTGCTCTGCTAAGGCTTTTAGCAATCTGTAAAATCAACGTGTTGAATTAGGTAAGAGCGCAGTTAAAAAGAAAACTGGGATCAAAATGGTGTGTCCTGCTGTCTCCTCCAGCGCAGGTGTGTAATAACATCCTCCACAGGGGGAGGTGATAGCCAGGGAGAACAATTTTCGGAGTTTCGTAAACATCCGCCCACAAAATCCTGAAGCAACCAAAACATTTTCAAAGAACTTCAATGAATTACGAACACAGCTGCCAACCAGATTTACCAAACATTTTCAGACTGTCCAAAAGAAACCCGGAGAAATTCAATCAATCCCTTTCCGTTTCACTAAGAACTTTCCAATTACAGAAAAACCACGTGTCCAGGTAGGTTTGCTCAATCTAAACAGATTGCACTATGGTTTCTGTAGCCCTCCAATAGTAGTCACTAGCTCGTGTGTGACTCCAGAGTCAGTCTGGGTATTGGGATTGCAGATTATGGTCAATGTAAAGAGCTGTGTTAACCATCACCATTAAACTGAAAACTAATTTGAGTCCATATACAAAACTGCCAGATATATGAGCCTCATTCTACAAATATGTGATATGAAATAGTCAAAGTACCAGTGCAGACATTTGTATGTGATTATCATGACTAGGAAGAGTTTAGTTTGAGTGTCACGAGACCCCTCTGTTCTCAAAATAGAGTTTTGTCGGCCACATGAATGCAAAGCTATGCACCTGCGGTGAGCTGCTTCAAAAACTCTCCCCGTTCCTGATTTCTCTGTGTCATTCTGCCATACCCTGAGAAAAATCTACATATGTGGTTTCAGAATGGTCACATATTCTTGGATTTTCTCATGTCTTTCTATCTTATTCTGGCTTCCTGAGGCTAGTGTAGTTCTTCCCCTTTTCTCTGTTGAGTGGGTGAGTCAGTCCAGCCAGTCATTCTGTGAAAGATTTCAGTTTGGAATAAGGCACATTTTTGGTCAGTGATAGTTTCTGTTACTAACAGATGAGAACTTTGATTTCCTCTCTCTCCTCCATGCAGCCCAATCACGGTTACGGCTGGTTCACTCAAAAAAAACTCCTTCATTTCCCTCAATAAATACGACTTGTACTGCAAAAAAAAAAAAAAAAAAAAACTTGTCCTATTTATGCAACTCTGTTTTTCTGCTGAACTAGTTTATGTCTCAATTTGAGGTTCAGAGAGGATTTTAGGTCATTATATTATTTAAAAAAAAAAAAATTAAATGATTATGAAACTTTCGAATGAATAAGAATGCCTGACGTGGGAAAGGACACCCAGAGACCAAATGAAAACCTGCAGAACGTGCAGTCGACACAGGGGGAACTTTATTAACTTTAATTTAACTTTAACTTTATCCGTTCATTAATTTAAAAAAAAAACCTGATCAAGTCAGATAAATTATAATACATAGTTTTTTATGATTTTATGTAAACATTTCAGATTTTGTTAATATGAGTGAACATCAAAAACCATAAAACATAAAAAGGTAGAGGAATACAATTATAATGTCTATTTCATACCATGATGTTTAACATATTGAATGACTAACCGGCAGAATATGCGCAGGAATAAGAAGACAAGCTTACCCACGCTCATGGACTCCGGCAGGCCTGGCGGGGGTAGGACACTGGGGGCGGGGTCACTCTGGACAGGTGGACTGGACTCCATACTGAGGACGGAAAATTATCACATGCTCCTCTGAACCCCGCTGACATGTTTTATTAAAATGCTACATGCCTCCGAGAACAAAATGAAACAGCTACCTGAACTGGAGCTGAGATGTCGGCTTTTCCATGTCGTTTGCGGGGATAATGCTCTCATCCGGTCTGTGAAATCCTATAGTCTCCACGGAGCTGCCTGCATTAAGCAGAAACCACGTCGATAAGATTTCTCAACCACAAGCAATTGTAGATTTACTCAGGAACAAAATGGAGTTCAGCAAATACAACGGGAAAGCTTTCTGTGCATTTGCTACACACGCAGCCGTCATTAAACGGGGTTGTTCAACTCCCCCTCCCTCCCCCCCCCCCCCCACTAAAACTCATAAGTCAAACCCTTCCAACTCTGAGTTATTAGACACAGTATCTGACAGTATCTGCTATTACTGGGCTACTGCAGTATATTTTTTCTGTACCAAAAACAAAAAAATAGTCCAGAGTCACTCCACACTTGAATGAGTCTGTTCTGTGCTGGGTAGCGAGCGGTCTGACCTTGCTGGATGTAGGGGTCCGTAGCGGCCAGTGGGATGAGAATATCTGAGCTGTCGTTGTCATTCTCCGTGACCATTTGTCTGGGACTCCAAGTGGACACGCTATTCAAGCTTCCCACAACCACCCTGGGTCAAAACATTCATCAAAATCCCTCCACAAATCTCTCAAGGCCACGTCGGAAGGACTTTCACTACTTTGAACTTTTCTACACTTGCAAAAGTAACGTTACGGTATTTATACCACTACAAAAAAAAAAAAAAGGAAATTGGATTATAAGTGACACATAAACTGATTAAAAAATGTATGAAATGTGGTTATGCACTCACTGTTCTGCACTACCAGACTCCTCCTGGGGTTCTGGCCTGCTCTTACTGTACACATCTTCATCCTCCCCCTCATTGTCTATGCTCTTGGTATCAGGAAAAACCCCATTCTGGGGTGGTGTTGCAGCCCAGCTGACGATACCAGGTTCTTCCAGCCCGTTCTGAGTGGGCGGAGTTTCCTGGGGTTCCAAGGCCTCTTCAGAGCTCACGTGAACCACCGAACTTTTCTTCTGGTTCCTCCCCTTGTCGTCATACCCTTCCTCTTCATCCTCCGCTCCTCCGTCCAAGTCATCGTCGAAAGAGATGATGTTGGTGATCTTTTTCTTACGCCTACGTTCTTTCCTCAAACCGGAGTCTGGAGAACAGAGAGAACTGCTCACGTCCAAGTTCACACGCATCACACAGTAAAAATCAGTACTCATGCCTTGTCCAAGTTCTTTGGCTTTTCTCTTTCCTGATAAAAATAAGCAAATTTTCCACAATCGTAAATCTGTTATGAATGATTTAAGATCTGTTAAGCCCCCACACGGCCAGAGTTTGTTGACCGTGTCCTCCCTACCGGCAGAGGTGCTACGTGGTATGACGGGCAGGGGGTCAGTGGGGTAGTCTGGTCGAGGGTTCAGGCCTGGAACCACTGCGGAAGTGCCAATCTCACGCAGAAGTGTGGTGACGCCCTGGGTCGACTCCTTCCACAGGCTGCTCATGCCCTGCGTCGACTCCTTCAGGAGATTAGACACGGTCGTGCCCGCACGGACCTGCCCGTTGAGGTCCGAGTTATCAATGTTAATGGCAAACAGGATGGAGTTGAGACCTGCACATTCACAGAGAAGACCACACAGGGTTTTACATAAGCACAAAACAAAATTTGACAGCTAACATCATTACTGATCTTGCAAAAGAGAGACGAAAACGCCCCTGAATTCAGTCTTACTGATCATTTCACTTTCATTATGACCTCAAATCGATCTTCTGTTTTCAAATGACTTAAAATGCATAAAAACAGGGATGAACCACGTGACAATGGAACAAAAGCAGATTATGATAATCGACTCTTACCACTCTGAGAATACAAAAATACTCCCAAACACTGGGCAGGCTTACCTTTTTAAACAGTGAACTTAACTGGCTAAAAAAACAATCAGAGTAAACTGTACTCACCTGCCGCCATGGTAGGAAGCATACTGGCTCTCTCCTCATCCAGGACAAAAGCCCAGTCTTCGTAAAAGGCACTGAAACAAAGACCATTTGTCACTACTGCGTTTCATTACGAAAACACTTTACAGTGGAGATGACACAATCTTATCCGAATACACTAGACCTAGATACCGAACATCTTTATTCTCACTTAACATGAATATAATCTTATTTTGTAACTGTTTGCATTTATTTTCACGGTTAATCATAGAAGAGAGACCCTGCACGGGCCTCTTTTTGAAACCGAAAAAGCTTCAAACTTCTTTTCACTCATAATTTAAAATGTGCTTTTTTTTTCTTTTTTTTTTGAGGAAGCAGCCTGAGTCGAATGGTCAGCATTGTTTACCTAGTCGACCGGCTGCGAACGAAACTGAGTTCAACAGGGGATCTTTGCGTAGAGTAGCACGCGAGGGGAGAAACAACAAAACATCACGGTTAACGGACAAACAAACTCTGACTTAACTTTTAAATAAAGTGCGGCTTTGTCGCATCATAAACTTGACGACCAGTGACAACGACAAAGGACAAGGAGCGCTCAGGCGTTCTGATTTGTTGTGATGTGCGCAGGTGTACCTGAGACGGGCGCGGTCGGCCAGCAGCATGTGGAGGTAACGCTCCAGAGTGTGCTCGTTGAGGGCACAGCGGAGCCAGGCACGGCCCCTGCCCTGCTCAGATGAGATGTGCCGCAGGGAGTAAAAACGCTGGAGCTCATGCCGGTTCAGTTGCTCCTTCACGTAGAACCAGAAGGTCAGTTCTAGAGCAGAACAGAACAGGAATCCAATCAAACCGCCGCTATCAAAACAACCCCCGTGACATGGATTTGACTGTGAGGTTACCATATAATGTGCTTCAAAGGAATCCAAATTGGCTATTATAACTTCCTCTCAGAAAAATCCCTAAAAGCTCTCTCTGATCATTGTCATCTACGGCGATATTCTCAGATTTTCACCAGCCCAGCTCACCAAGAATGAGTATCTCAAAATAGCCCCCGGAGCTAGAGTAAAACTACTTTTAATGACCTCAGAAACGCTTAGAGATTAACACCATTCATACCATGTTTTTTTGGGTTGTTTTTTTTTTTAACACACACAAATTATGTTACGTAAAGGTGGTGGTCTCAGTTTCTATGGCACGCTTTATACAGGAGCCGCTGACAATTTCACATAACGAAACCACTTAACCCCTGAGAAATGTATTATCCAGCATCTGTTCAAGTGGATTTCTGGGGGTTTAGAGAGATCTCATTACAAAAAAAGAGTGTGTGCCCAACTGTTGCCCCTCCATATCGCACAGTTAAACTGTGAAATGAGCCCAGTTATGAGTGCCACTAGCACAATGAGATTAAATTATTCAGACCCTCCAGAAAGTAATGTGATTACATCTACTGCACAGATGGCTTGCACACACTCATCAGCTGACTGAAAATGGAACATTTGATTTATATTTGTCTTTCGCCACCCCCCCCCCCCCCCCCCCCACACACACACACACACACACACACACACACACACACTTCTAACACAAGCCATCCAAAAATATCTGATCACCCACAAATCTTAAGACAGCCTTCTAACAAAACATCCATTAATATGTTTAAGGACTATATTTTTATGTATATTTTAGGAAGTATTGACTACAGGCACAGGACGGAGTTCTGCAAAAGACTTCGGACGAAATTATCTGAAGTTTCAGTTCTTTAATTCTTAATGATGTGTTCACGTATGTGCTCTGCACTGGACAGGTATTGACTTTTCTAAAACAACATAAAGACTGAGTGACCAGATAACACTGATAAACATTCCTTGAGGAATAAATCGACTCTCTTAACTGTTCTGGTCTTATTTAATTTGTATCATTCTTTCTCCTGCTGCTACTTTTAAAAAAGTACTAAAAACCACAACAGGTGCTGAGATAAACCACAGAGAATGACTGTTTCCCTTTTCTGTCGTTGTTCACAAGTTCTCTTGCATAACCATCTGGTTTCACAACAGCCTCGGCACCTGGTTTTCCGGCGTGGGCCCTTAGAAGCATCTGTTTCCTCCATGGACAACCCAAAGCAGGACAGCCGTTCACAGTAACCAAGGACACCTCTGAGGTAAAGTCTCTCAGGGGCGAGCAGGAAGACAAACCACGCCGAATGGCGTAATGAGCTCACTCAGCAAACTTTCTGAAAAAGTTACTTTTCTTTTCTCCTGTCTCTAACAGACAACCTTATTGAACACACAGGGCAAGCTGTACATAAGCTTGAGCACTGGTTTAGGTCAGGACCCGGCTCCCAACCTAAACCCCTCCCCCGAGGGCCCAGAGGTTTTTTTCTCGTGACGAGTATCTAGGCACCACACCTGTTTCAGTTTTGCTGGTGAAACCTGCAGCCTGCTTGATGGCAGCTGCGGTGAGGGCAAGGCCACGGCTTTTTCTCAGGCCGTGCTGGAGCACAGCTTCAAACTGTGCACACAGGCATATTACTCTGTGGAGATACACACACACACACACACACAGTGAGAACATCACAGGATCGTCACTATACAACCCAGAGAAAAATGTCCTCATAAGCCTTGAACAATACAGAGGGTGAAAACAAAAGGGAAATTAAAAACATGTACTGCCTGGAGATTAAGTTGATCATTAACAAAAAAAAAAAAAAAAAGCAACATTTAAATTTGGCCAGCTAAGAACACAAAGGGAAAGCTCTCCTCAGTAATGAAATGTGATAATATCCAGTGTAATGATGAGTGTAATAACCGGGAAGTTACTCATACCTGCTGTCAGAGTCTGAGGCTATCTCCTTTCTTCCTCCAAAACGAATCTGGCACTGCAAAGACAAAGCAATTGTGCTTCACGGAATAATTCTCAGAGGATTTCAACTAAACTCACCTAATATAGCCTCGCCCATAATCCCTCCACTAATAAAGTCTGGCAACGTTGTTCTAATAAAGGAACTGTTTAAAAATACTATGAATTTCAATTATATAAAATGGCATTTTTCTGAACTCTGGTCCAAAAGGCCCGTTTCATTTATTTTCATTTTAATCCAGCACTAACACACTCAATACAACAAGAGAAGAGCTTTGGTGATTAGTGGCAAAGTTGAAGCAGATGAATGGTATTGCACTAGGATGAAATATCCTCCCAGGAGGTTCCAAGAAATGAAGTCAGGGAATACTGCTACAGAATGCTTAATCATTCCACTGCATTAGCACTGACCTATCAAAGGAAAAGGAATCGCATTATGAGTTCCTGCCCATAATTCCAAAGAGACAGATGTTTTGGATGACAATAATGTCATGTGTACCACATTTCAGTTATACCTACCTGTTTTACTGCATCCAACAGTCTTTCCAGCAGGTGTTGTCTTTTCAGGTCATTTTGCTGAGTGCCTGAAACACACACAGCCGTAAAACATTAATGGTCGTCAGACCAACGCTAAACTACATTCACTCTTCATTCTCTCATTCACAACTACAATGAATCCAACTGTCAACTCAACATTTAGGACTACATTTAAAATAAGTCTAATGCACATACAATTACACGTGCCTACTGTATGGATGTACGAGTAGATATACGTAATTTGTGTAAATCTACATATAATCTTTAAACTCACTGGAGAGAGTATGGGAAATTAATTACTACACAAATGTAGTGGTCTGTTATGGAACTACATGAGCACAGTTTATGCTGAATGTGAGAAAAAACTGTGTTTGTTATTGTAGGTCACTTTCTTTGTAGGTCAAAGTGCAATGCCGCATGATGGAATTTGGTTCATAGCTTTGGTTCACAGACAACCATTTTGTACAAATAGCCTATTTTAATTATATTAACTAAACTAGGCAATGTCTTATAATATTTGTGCAGCAATGCTGACTTTCATTCAATTACACGTTTTTGCTTGGACCTCAAGCCTGTTTACTTCAGGTACGCCAAGCTTCTGTATTTGGTAAATAAGCTGCAAATGGAGCGAGTAATGCTACCAAGTAACGCCTTTCTGTGCCAACAGTTTAGATTATTGGAAGGAAAGTTCGAATCGACCTGCTTTGAATCAAATCAATGTATGGGGTTACTATCAGAGGGTGCATTCTAAAACAGATGTTTCCAGGAGAAAATGTTATGCAAGACAAAAAGTAGCCTACTTCAACAACGTAAAAATATGATGTTCTTCAAAGTCCTAAAGGCATCTTCTTCAGCTTCGACAATTCGACATTTTACGATAATGATTGCTCTGTCTATAGCAAGAACCTATCTCATTTAATATAACACCGTTTTAGGTTATTTATAATTTTCTCTCCTGGGTTGATAAAACTGAGAGCCCACGGCTTCTGTGAAATACGTCGCAAGACATTTTGAATTGACAGTTCCAAAAACAGGAAGGTCGTGTTCTTTCTTCACAAACAACGAGTAAATCATCTCGTAAAACCCCAGAAGTTCTAAACAATACACGCTAAACAATAATCAGTGTTTTTGACATCATGTTCAGTTAGGGACAAATCAGTCTGAGCAACCGTTGTGGATGTACTATCATCATCCCAAGACTTGCTGACATCATCGTCCAAATGTTTCCCCAAAACACTGTCTAAAGATACTTCCTGGCGCTTATCCTACGAGCAGCAACTTTTGAAAAAGATCGGAGAAAACAGAAAGTATTTGTTCCAGATAAAATCTTAACTATCTTTCAACCTCCTTGCAACTCACCGTTCATTCTGACAATCCAGGTTCAGTGGTATAGTTTGATTTATCACACGACATGTATCCTTGTTTTTATTCCCTTAACGTTTAGTGAGGTCCATATAAATGCTTCGGGTATTTCTTCACATTATGTTCAGGTCCGTAATTCTTGTTTCCATTTGAAAAGCTTAGACAGCGTCTCGAAAAACTTGGTATTCCTAATTGCAGTAGCTAGTTTGCTACCCGAAGAGGCCTGGTCAAAGACCGCAATGGTAGGGATTTCTCACCGGGAACGTTTACGGAGACTATGTTACACACAGCAAGTATCGCTAAGTGATTTTGGAAAGTTTCTCACTGAAACTTACTGCTTGTGGACCTCAGGCTGTCAGAGTGATTTTATTATTGTCACATAATACAGACAAAAAGGCTGACTACACAGGATCTTAGACGGTTTTCCCCTTCTGTTGATCACATGATTCAACATTATGATCACATGACAAAATAAACGCGTAGTCACATGGTGTGTCCGAGCCAATCTTCCGCCTGTCGTCATTTGAAAATAGGCAACGTGCATGTGTGAGGATTTTACTTAGATTAAAGAGTGGTTATTGGAATTGGCTAATCTAAATACTGCAACGGTTGAAATTCATTCATTCATTTATTTTCTAAACCGCTTATGCTAATTATGAAATTGGTCATCTTTTTTTGTCCAATCCACTGTGAAGCACGCATGTTTACGAGAATTGGAACTCACTTAACGAAGGAGAAACTACCCAGCGCAGAATTTGTGAATAGGTAAAAACTCGTTAAATGTCTGTGTTCACTGTCTGTTGTACGTGAATGGCAGCAAGGCACCTTCAGAGACGTCCAGTGGCTCTTTGCAGCGTCACACGCAAAGCAACCACGTTTTTTAATCCTCGTGTTGTAAATCCCTCTCAAACTCCGAAAGGTCCTCTGTCTACATTTTCCCTTGAAAGTCCAAAATAATCAGTAACGCATAATGCAGGCCTACTGAAATCCAGCCCGAGCGATCTCCAGTGACCAAGAGACGATGACAGTCATATGGAAAAGTAAATATGTAATATTTACATGCAATATGACTCTGAGCAAATAAACAGGTCGACAAAAAAATCTGACCCGTGAACAAGACACTGTCTGGAAATGTGGCCCATTTGAATTTTTAACTGAATGGGCCTTGGCGAATGTAGTGTCACGTGCCATCTTTAACACTTCCAGGAGTTCATGCGTGTTAGGAAACTTCAGTCTGAACAACTGTGTTTTTGAAGTGGAGTTTGTGTTTATCGCAAGTGTGAAGCTAAAAATGTGACATTTATTGCAACAGCAGGATCAGCACTGATGCATAAGCTGCTCAGACAGCATACACAGTAAATGCTGTCATTACATGATTTATGCAAAACTGCACGTTGTCCTCACGGGTTACTTAATCTCCTGCCCCCAAAATCACTTAGCCAAAAACACAGTTGTCAGATCTTACCGAAATTTGCATAGCCAACATCTGAATATCCGGAACGTCCATTTGTTGTGAAGGGATACAGAATAAATAAGCTGTCAAAGCAAATATGCTGCATTCAGGGGTGGCTTGAGTTTTAACAAAAATATTTTATTGATAGTGGAAAAGTTATGATTTAACAGCAAAAGGAAAAAAAAAAATTAAAAAATACACTCGTTCAGGATCGTCTCTCTTCATCCTGTGGGAACAGCTCATTGTATGAAACCAGATCTCCAGATGTTTAAAGTCACGTCTTCTATGTGGCGTGCTGTACAATTATGAATTTGCACAGTCTTTGTGGTGACAAGAGCAGTGGTACCTTCCTCTGTTGAGGGAACAGGAAGGCTAGAATTGTAGTGAGTCTGAGCTGTTTCCTGTTCGGGGTCAGCTAGTCCGTTTTCAGTAGCAGCCGCCTCTGCCACCTCGGTTTGCTCGCTATCATCGCAGCTTCTTTCGCCCTCAGACGTTTCGACCGGCTCTTTGCATGGCACTGTGAGATAACATTGCAATGATTCAATAAGGTGTTGTTTGGTATTAAATGTTAGGCTGTAGAAGATATCTGGTGTTGTATGTGATCATTTCACACATGGTATATATTTTCCAATAGCAATATTTCTATGTATGAAGGAAATCATGACATCAGTCAATACAAGCTACTTACCCCTGAAATCAAATAATATGTCATAATAGATTGTGAATATCAGAATGTTCTTTTTCACTGATCATTACTAATTTATTCATTTTAAAATAATGTTACGTTCCCTTGTCAGACAGTGACAACAACACTACTCTTTTTTTTTTTCTTCATTGTTCTTATGTGCCCCAATATGAACATCTGTTCTGCTGTCACTATGTCTCACCATGTAATACTGTATGAATTCTGACAGTATTGTACCTGTGGGTTTGGGACGTTCCTGGCATGTCTTTTTGCGTAAGACCTGCACAATCACCGTCAGCGCAGAGAAGGCACATACAAACGCAAACAGCAGGACCAGTATCAGCTGAACATTATTGCTCTCTTGAGATTCGTTTGATGATGCTATGGAAAATATGAATGAGCGTCAGTTTTTGAAATGTGAAGTGCAAAACATGAATTTCACAGTAAATCACAGAAACAAAAAGTTGTGTTAGAGAAGACGCATAACCATGTATTTAAAAGCATTTGCTGTTTAAAAAAAAAAACTCTACAAGTCTTAACATTAATTTCAACATTTCAGCATAAATTATTCTTATTAATGTGTGTTTAAAACATTATTCAGACTCTTTATAACATGAAATCTACCATTTTTTTAAAATATTAAAAACCCTCTTGTTATTTTTAAACATTTTGACATAAAATTAACAAACCCCTCTTGTCGCGAGTAAAATTCTGACATAGAAAATGAAAGAAACACTTACATGAGGTACAGAAGGTTGTGCAAATGTGTGGTGGTGAATTACACCTGGTTGAGCAATGTTTACACTCTTCAACAAGTCCATCATAGTAGTAATCCGGGGCACATTTACACCAAACCGCAGTTAAAGGAACGGCGTGAAGTGAAAGCCATAAACGCAGAACCATCTTTCACTGACGTAGGTGGTCTAAGGCTTTTAGAGGTATGGGTGTTTTTTTTATATGCTCAGTATGTAAATAGCCTTTCGAGAAGGGGGATGTCCCTTTGCATTTGGGCAAAGTCACTATACTGAACACTGTTTTCATCATGACAGTCTCCTCTTTTGATGAGCTCATAATCTATCACAGGATTATATATAGTGTGCTGGAAGATTGTCACGCAATATTAAAAAAAAAGGAAAGGATGCTTTCAGCTTTGTCGTCTTTAAAGGCGTCATAATCTAGCTAATGTCTTTAAAAAAAAAAAAAGTTTGAAACACTATCTTTCATGTGATGACATCACAGCCTTTGAGGAAAACACCTCTTCAAAGGGATTTGAAGAGCTGTAATAAAGCGGTACACAATTTAAATGTGTTCCTACATGATTAATCTGGTTTCACCACATTGGGGAAGTTAGTTCTAAAGCAGTTCCATTTACCTAAGCCAGTCAGATGACTAGCCTACGTTGTCTAATTATGTCTTCATACGTTTTCTTATGAAGAGTCAAGGTTTTCTTTACTCATGTGTATGACTGTATGAGTAGAAATCCAACACAGTAAAAAACTGCAGGACCGAGCATGAAAGAAGTTCTCTCATTTTGGACAAACGGCACTATTTTCGCAGCCTGGGTACTGAATCATCGGTATTTAGAGGTACTTTATTCTTATTTATAAAGCTTTATTTTAAACAAGTCATTTACTTATGAATAATGAGAGACAAGATATATATTGCAAGTGTATATTGCATAATTTATCATGACAGAGTGGAGTCAGTAGAAATTTCATCATAAATGTTGAAACATCAGCAGAAATATAAATCAGACTACAATAGCTTAGTATCATAAATACAACAGGAAAATATATGCAGGATATTAAAGTTCATTTAACCACAAATATACAGCATCAACATTCCAATCAAGGGCTCTCTGGGCAGTAAGGTTGTGCCTTTCCAAGTAGACCTTCATCCTCAGGTCACTGTGGAGAAAGAAAGTGTTACAAGAAATTAAAAGCTAGTTAAGAGGTAATAAACATAAAAAAAAAAAAACAAATAAATAACAATAATAATAATTATTATTATTATTATAATAAAAAGTAGGCTTGTGCTCTTTAAGTTTAAATGAAGCTTTGAAAGCGTAAGCCAACTTTTTATTTTTATCTTTTTCAATGTTTCTAAGAGAGGAACACTGAGCTTGGTCCAAATTGTGCAAGAACATTATCTAAGAGATAAATCCTGTCGGGTCCTCTCCTAAACCAGTTGGAAAGATTTGGGAAGCAGTTGATAATTAACAACGCTGCAGATATTTTCCGTTACATGAAGCGTAATCACTTATGTTACAAGGTAAAAAAAAATGTGATACAGCTGTAACCTAAAATAGTCAAATTTGAATGTTTTAACAACAGCATGACTTTCCAGTTAGACAACTGTTTTAATGGGTTGATCTGTAAGGGATAGACTACAGCTGAGAGTACCTGAGAATCATATTGACAGAGGCTCCCGATTCAGGCTGTTTGGTGTCACTGAGGAGTGTGTGTTCACATAGGAAATGACAGAGATAGCAACAGGGGGTTGCTGTGTGGTCTCTTTTCTGGTTTTTGGCCAGGAGCTCTCTGCAAGACCATTGCCCCTGCTATTCCTTCTGAAAGACCGTGTGATTCCATTAGAAAGTCGGCTTGAAACCTTTCGCACGACACCAGAGAAGCCTCTGTTGATCTTTTTTATCCCCACATCGTCTTCCAGCTCTTCAGGTGGTACATCAATGTTGCCCGTATACCAGAATATCCACCAAATGAGACTCAAAAAGATGATGACGCCGCCCACGTAAATGAGAAAGTCGTGAAAGAAAACGTCCCAAAATATTCCAACCATGAGAATTAAAAATCCGAGAATGTCATGAGCCACAGCGAACCAAAAGGCGCATTTACATCGGCCAACTCCAACACGGCCATTCTCCATAACGAAGACAACTTTAAAATCGGTTTTCGGATTAAAAAGCCACTTCTACACTTTAGAGCCCTGTATGTCAATGCTCCCATAGGCTTGCACAACAGCCTGCTATTACTGAGAGAAACACATTGAGCTGTGACTTCAATAAAATGGTCAAAGGACAAGTGAAGTGAGTCAACCATTACTTCTGACCCATCTGACGCTCTCTATCTAATCTAATCTTAGACACTGCCCCCAAATATTGCTGTGTATTGACATGTGACGGCCTTCAGCCTTGAATAAAGCAACATTATGTGTCATAAACATATGAGGTACTTCATATGAACCAGAGTGAAAAATCTGCTATGAGCATATCTTAAAAATAACAATGTATAAGAAGTAAAAAAAAAATTACCATATATCTTCAGTTGTTAAACTGTACTTCACATTAAAAAGTATCACAAGGTTCAGGGCAAGTAGAAATGCATGATGCACTTGCAAAGCTTAGAGACACATTTTAATTAGAATTGTTACCATGACTGATTTGCCATTTCATTCTATATCAAACGATGTGGCGTGTGGCTTCAGGCCTTTCCGCTTTATTTTTTCCCTGATAATTGGTAACCAGACCAAACCAACCACAATAAACATCAGACCAACCGACAGACACACAGGCCTCACGTGCCTAATGTTTGATATATCTGTTATGTTCATGTGGTTAAGCATGGATAGCACAGCGCCTGTGCCTAATACCAACCCACCGATTACAATGATGAATATGGGTTTGTGGTAGTAAGTCCAGATGGCTGGTTGCATAGGTACAGGAACTTGTTCAAAGCTTTGCATAGTTTCCTCTATTTGAGGCACTTCTTTTTTTGTGGAACACATCCTTCTGGGAACAGGTCAACGGTTCAAATTTCTTCAGCCAAAAATTGAAAAGTGAACCTGTGCAAACCAATAGAGGGGCTTTTAAATGACAATATTTTAATGACTACTTTTTCTAAGCATGTATTGTTTATACTGTTAACAGCTGTACAGTACATATATCTGAATATATATATGTGTGTGTGCGTATGTAAATATACAGTTAGTCAATGAGCCAACATAGATTTTTATATGTGTTGTACTGACAATAAAAAGCAACCATTTAATCAAAACTTTTTACAAACACATGGAACCTTGTAACTTTAAAATAAACACATTGTCACAGGTTCAGAATATTTTAAAATACATATTTTACATGTTTATTGCAAACTGGGGCCCTTATCTGTTCATGTTCTTTGCCCATATTTCACTGTGATAGGCTAGAATTGCAATGTCCTGAGTTATCTTTTTTTTTTTTTTCCCAAACAAACATTACATTATCTTCATAGTGTCAGTCAGACAAATCCTCCAAACTGTGCATGACAGAGCAAGGCAGACAGAAGCCATTTTGGGGGAAGGGATAAACTGCTTGGAACTGGTATGTCTAATAAAATAAAAAACACACAGAACTGAACAGTTTAGAAGCTGAAAGAAGTGTTGTAGCAGAAGAAGAGTTTACAATAAATTGCTAGTGAATAATCCAAAAAAAAAGGGACCAATTTTTAGACACATTTTTAGAAATATTTTAGACTGTTTAGGACCAATTGAGCCATTAAAAAACTAATGCAGAGCTGGAAGGAGGGCTCAGACCAAACACGTTCTTTTGTACTTTGTGTACAATCAGTTACTTTCAGCATAAGTATGACTCTAAAACAAAGGGGAACAAAAGTAGAATGCTAGAGGGGTTGATCTACACACACAAAAAAGTGTGACGAAAGTTGGATGTTGCTGGTGAGTAACAGCGCCTTGCTATCTCGACAGAACTACGGCACAAATGGTGTGTAATGTCAAAAAGTGGAGGCAACAAACTTTCACAGCACTGTTCGAGACTTTCCCCTTTCTACGTGGACTCAAACTAGGACAATGAAGTACTGTAGCAATACTAATCTACTGACTTGAAAAGAGAGGACCATAGCGCCATAATACAGCCCATCCAACAATGTGCATCACATGGAGTTCTCCAAACAACTGGTTACAGATGAATACTTGAATATAGAGGCATGGTGCAGTAATAAAACAGTAAAGGAGAGCGAAGAGCTCATTGTCCAAACAATTCCCCTGTCATATAGTATATCAGTGCAACACATAAAAAAAAATCACTGTAGTCACCCTAAAGGGGATTTCCCTTTTAAGACATCCAGCATGACTAAGATTGTTCTGTTTCCAACAAAGGGCAAAACAGACAGATAGAGAGATATGTGGAGGGTAAAAAAAAATGTACATGCATAACTGCCTCAGTAAAAAGTATTGCTTTATGACTAGAACTGTATGTATGTAAATTTCTTGGCATTTCAATTATTTTTTGTTTCAAATGTTACTTTCTCAATGGATCAGACTACTTACTGAAACAAAAATGTTTCTAGCATTTACAGTAAGTTTTCATTATTCCCACTGGGTCAAAACTCATAATTACAGTGAAGACGTTAGTGTTATTTTACCATAACCTATTAAAGGACCCGTACTCACCAAGTCAGTCTTCTGTTCTTTCTGTCTCTGTTTAGGTGTGTAAGCTTTTAAACTGATGTATTTTCAGACTGTGTTGAGTCAGACACAGGGAGGGGCACTGCAGAGATGTATGACATGACTGAAACACTGCTGCCTCTAATTGTCATGTCTAATTCAAACCTTACAGGTACATCTCCAGCAACCCAAGATGTAGGCTATTAAGATTTCAGATGCAAGATGCTAGAATGCATTCAAGATTGGAAAGTACTATATACTATAGATGACTGACCCTTAATATTAAATACCACCCCCCCCTTAATTTTTTTCTTTATATTTTCTAGCCTGTCTTCAGCTCAAGAGAATATCTTTGCTTAAGGAAATGTAGTTTAGTGGAAATTACAGATCACAAATCGACTTTCTACAACAATACACGTTCAGGGAACCCTTAAAATTTTAGATTGAAATCATTTAAATCTGCAATTATCCAAACTCTTCACTCACAATATTTCCATGTATAACTGAGCCAAAAAAAGGGCTTTAATGTTTTTCAATTCCATCTTTTTTCTTCCATCACAAAAGTATTAAGTAATATTGAACTGACAATTAACTGGATGATTTCACAAACAGCACATCTCACAGACAGCACACTACTGTACTGGTTAAAGAAAATTCTGTCAACAGCAGCTGTGCAAAGCAGACAGCAGCTGTCCAGTGGCAGACAGTAGGTATTGTGTACATCAACAAAAGGCATGTAATGTGATCCAGTCCAGAGGATCCAGGATTACCTTCGCTGAGGTACAAACTTAATAGATCCTAAAAAGCTAACAGACTCCAACGTTATATTAGGATTAAAATAAGACACACTAGCAGGCAGGAAAAGAAGTATAGAATAGAAAAAAAAGAAGGAAAAAAAACAACAACTGTGCATTACAGGACAAATACAGTCAAGACATCCACAATCTTTCAATGTATACTTTTTACTTTACAAATGGATTTGTACAGAAAAATGTAGCACTTTCACAACATCACTGTCCAGTGGTGTTTCAGTTTCACATGGTCAATAAAGTAGCATCTTGGTGGTCATTGTATAAAACAAAGAATATAACAATAATAAGGGGAAACAGATCTCTTCTGACATTGCTTTTATAGAACGTCAAATTCTACTGTTTTGTTGGAACCTTTTTCTTCGGCTTCAGTCCAGTGGGTTTTGAGTCTTTTTTAGTTAACTTAAGTGATCCTTTTTTGTTCTTCAGTCCTCCTTTTTTCCCAGCAGGCTTTTGGGCTTTCCTCAGTCCTTTTTTGGACGTCACCTATGAAATCAAGCGTCATTTGACATTATATTTAGTTTCAACTGAACTTTCTGCGGCATAAAACAATAGATGCTCAAAGGCGACATTACGAAGCCAAACGTACGTCGTATGACATCGCTAGTTACGACTTTATGTACTTGAAATATCTCCGTCACGTGAAACAGATGCACCACTGACCTCAAGTTTGGCCTTTTTGCTTGGTGTCTCAATGGGCACCAGCTGTGGAATTTCTTCATCATCTTTTTCTTCCTCCTCTTTAATCTCTTCACTCTCAGCCTTGTTGCCCTCTTCATTCACAGTCTCGTCGCCCTCCTCACTTGCATCTGTCTTTGGCTTGTTCTGTTTCTTTCTTTTATTTTTCTAAGCATAATTAGAAATGAAAGACGATTACTTGTTAATTAAAGAAAATGGTGAACGCACACAGTGCCAACGCTGTTGCAACGCGTCCTCTTTATCGCACGAGTTCAGTTTGCACAACACAAATATTCAGAGTTGTCACAGAGACAAGCGAAGTTAAAAACTGGAAACAAAGCGAATCAGGGATAATATACACTACTCTTTTTTTTTCTTTTTTTTTTTGTATGGGCAGTGCAGTCTTACCTTGGCTAAAGCTGCCTTAGCCTGTCCCTGCTCCAGCACTGAGAGGTGACTCAGGTCAGAAGTGTAAATGGGGAGAGCCACAGAGGTCTGACTTTTCAAGTGGATGATTTTGATGTTCATTCCATTCTGGAGGGAAAAAAAAAAAAAAAAGTCATCACAAAATTTCAACCCAAAACACACACACACGCGCGCGCGCGCACACACACACACACAGCCCTACTCATTTGACAAGCAAACTTATTTACGTCAAGACTTATGACGATTTGTCCCCTCTAGTGTTGCATCTGAAGGTGAACTTACAGAGCGCATCTTTGATGAGATGGTCCTCACTGCAGTGATGATGTTCTCAACTATTTCCTCAGCTGTCATCCCTGAATGTGCTACGCGCACCGTGCTTCAAAACACAAACACAACACAGGTCAGGCAGCTAGACAGCGGTGTTGTTTCAATTAAAAAAAAAACATAAATACATACATAAATGCATAAATACATTTCGTAACATTGTCTGTCTCAAAGTTGTAGGGACAAGTTCCAATGGAGAAGGAGGCTTGTCTGGATACACTGTGAGTTGATGTAGCACTACGTTTGACCCACGTTCAACACTAAAGCCGAAGTACAGGGTTTGCTTGAGTGCTGTGTCATATATTCAAAAACAGGTCATACAAAGCGCCGGCCCCACCTGCAAGGCCCTTTCACGGATATTGTCATCGAGGTGCCCTGGATGAGTCGTTCCATATCCCGGGCCAGGTGTTTGCTCTCCAGGTCCACAGACAGAGGATTCCTGAGAGACGGAGAACAGATGACAACGATTGCAAAACCGACTGGTGGGTCCCAATATACTAATGATGCTTAGCTCTTAACAGGGTAACTTCGCATTTCCTGAATATCACCGTAGTTAGAGTTGAATTGAAATAAACTGCTCTTTGCATATTTTAATGCTTTTTTTTCACTGGTCAAAAATTAGTTTAGGGCCTGACACATAATAGAATGCTTCCTTAGGATGCAAAGAGACGAAATTACATAGAACGTGCACAGTATTTTGAAAAGATGATTCATGAATAGAGTTTAGAACACTTTGAATCATATCCTTACTTCTTTGTTTCATAGAAATGCTTCCCAATGTGAGAGGGTAACAGCCGAAGAATGCGTGCATCGGCCAGGAAGAGATCAAAGTTCTTCAACAGTCTCCTCTTCGCCTCAAACGGCTTGTATTCTGTCTTAAGGACTTTATAAGGAATCACCTGAAAGACAGAACGGGAATAAAACGCTTCATTTTTCAAAACATCAACATTAGGCTTACCTTGCTTATTTTAACAACCAAAACTGTCTGGAACATTGATTTATTGTGTCAAAGTTGTAGGGACAAGCTCCAACGAAAAGAAGACTCGTCTGGATATACTTTGAGTCGCTCTAGGCACAATCTTGACCCTTGTCCAGCTCTTGGGCTTATGGACAAGGGTTTGCTGAAGTGCCATAGTTCCACATGGAAATTTCATCGCGTGTACTGAACTCCCATAACCGAAAATTATTATTATAAGTTACAGTCTTGTTCAGTTGGAAGACACTCTTAATCCAGAAGAACTAGGCAAGGGGTTTTCTCCTCACTGATCACTGATCAGGCCGTTTACGCTTTATAAGAAGTGATCAGGAATCAGGACAGTTGCCGTGAGTGTGTCATGCAGATGGGGAATACCTCTGAGACATTCTTCACTCCCCTCTCTGTGAGCAGCTTCTTATAAAACCTTTCTGTCTGATCTGAGGTCATCTGGGGTTCGTCGCGAGTGAAGAGACATACCTCTCCTGACTCTTTTCGGATCCCGTGAGGCAAAGGACTGAAAGTGTACATGCAGATCAAAAATATCATTCATTCCTCAAGTGCATGCATGAAAACTCGCATAAACATCAAATATACAAACAACTGACCACAAACGTCCTAACTGGAACCTCCAAAGTCATTGGTACTTCAGTACTGAGAATTTTCAATGGTCATCCGGTGCAAGCACAAAACACCAATACAAGACTATGTTTTAATATATAGAGACAAGCATGTGCTTGATCACACTTTTATTCCTTGCCCTGTGGATCACCAAAGGGTATGTGCAAATTTCAGTGGATGAAAGAGTTTTATATATATATATAACTATGTGAAAATACCAGGTTGAGCATGTTTTACCGTCAGGCACAAGTGTAAATAACGCTATTTTTTATTCTTTAAACTTACATGCGAACGGTCTGTTTAACTTGGGGAATTTTCCATACTGTCAGGAGCAGAAATATGTGCTGATTGTCGTCCAGGAGACGGCGGCCAGATGAAGTGCTCTTCAGGTAAGCCTGCAATGCCTGTACAGCCTTTTTCACCTGCACCATTAGGTTAATGACAGTTGATTTTCCAAACGAATGTGATTTAAGTTCACGATAAATGAATACTCTCAATGGAATATTCTCAATTTTTACAGTCTAGACTAAATATATGTGGCACAGCGTCAATGAATCCTCATGCTCTGTTGTGTCTGCTTAGCTTTATCCTAAGGCAAACTTATAAGACAACTAGCAGCATCTCTACTGTGGCAAAGTAGAGCTACAGAAGTGAGCGGGTAAGACGACTCATACATCTTATTACTTGAATTAGACCAACACAAATCTAAATACATATTTGACGGGTCCCGGTGTTAATGTAACAGGGATCTTGCAAAACTAAGGGTAAAGTTAACTAGCCATCGCTAACTCAGCTAAAGCTACCTCGTGAAGTAGACTACTGGACTCCATGTAGCATCATACAAACTTTTATCCGTATGAGAAAATCCATGAACAACATGCAGACAAGTAACAAAATACAGAGAATATTTGCGACTTTTTTTGTGAAAAGAGAGGGTCATCTAACGTACCTGAGCCTGGTCCAACTCCACAACATGCGGCGTTTCGTCCATGATCTCTTCACGTGTAGCCACGAATTTGCGCATGCGCATACCGCAGAAATGACGTCGTACACGCTGCTTTTAAATCCCCCAACTTTATTTAACGGCTTATAAATAAGCTCAAAAATACATTGCAAGTTTGTTCATGCCTTTCTGTCTCGATGATACGACTAGACTAACTGTGTTTGCTGACGTTGGGTGTGTGTTTTTAAAAAGTAGTATTAATGTAAATCAACATCGCACTTTTTTGTTGTATAAATTCATGGTTAGGGCACCATTTTCTGTAACGTTGGTGCTCTGTGATGATTAAAAATTATGATGCAAACCCATTATATCACCACCAAAAGGAAAAAAAGACCAGAAGAAAACAGCTAAAATCAGCAGTTAGTAAGGAGCCTTTTACAGTTCCCACGTATATTCAAAGTATATGACATACTTATATTTGATACCAACCTAAACTAAGGTAACAGCTCCGCCAGATTCTTTCAAACTTTATGGACAGCAGTTTAGAGGTGTCTGAAATGTAGCTGTGTCATACACAGCACCATAAGATGCTTTCTGTAAGATGGCATTCACAAATGTTTCAGTCCGCTTCTCCACACGTTAAATGAAACACTCGTGAACAGTATATTATAAGGGAGCATGTGGCACAAGACTTGTATTTTATACTTGCATACACAGTGGAGCTTCAAGCCACATGTGTATGATGAAGGTGTTGGCAGGCAAAAGTTATTGAGGTTGCCCATCAAGAAAGTCCTAAGGAAGAACTAGAAGGGACAGATGCCCCAGTGAGATTGCAGTGTTCTGAATGGTTGACAGGACATGTCCTTTGGATGAAAAATTTGAATAAAGAAAAAATAAAATAAATATCTGGATAAAAACACAACGTAAAGGCTCCGTTCTTTCACAATTTATAACTTTATTGTCAAGGAAGTGTTGTCAACACACACCCCAAACAGGAGCGCGGTGAAGAGCTATTTGGTAAAGGGGATAACCAGAATTTATATCACAGTCATACTTGAATTGAATTTTTGTGTTTCTGATATATTTCTGCTTTTCATTAGTGTTGTTACATTCTGGTCACCGGTCGCATGATCGATCCTCCGTGTGTCTTTTCAAAAGACAGTTCGAATGACAATATATCTGAGAATAAAATTGCATCCATATTAACATTGAAAATGGGCCAGTGGAGGGGGGGGGGGGGGCTACATGTGTGGCATAGCTGAGCTCTCAATATGAGAAAGCTGACACAACAAACATCTCTCTCTCTTTGTTTTTTTGTTTTGTTTTTGTTTTTAGTTTTTGTTTTGCTTTTTGTTTTTTTACACTGATCTTCTTAAAAACTGACTCTGTCTCTTTGATAAAGTCCTTTTTTTTCAAACACGCTTTTCATTTGTTGATCCACGGCGGGTAGATGGTGCAGAATGGAGAAATGCCAGTCAGCTGACTGTCGCATCCTTCTCCCAGACCCCAGAGCGTATCAGGACACTTCTGCTGTTCCCATTTAGTCTTTTTCCGGAACCAACTTCAACACCTTGCCGATGGCAATAGTTTTGCCTGCGAGAGGGGAAAATAAATAAATAAATAAATACAGGAACTATATCTCTTCACAGTTACATTTCTCAGTATGAAGTGCTGTGATTTGTTTTTAACAGTTCTGAACAAAACATCCCTTTATCTATTTATTTATTTGTTTATTTAATTTTTAACTTCAGTGATCTCTAAAATAACAGTATGAACCGCAACTGCAATTTGTATAAACATCCTATTTGTGAAACTGGCAATTGTGTCCTGTAACGAGCTTTACCCTCATCCCTCAGGGTGAACCTTCCCATCTGAGGGAAGTCTTTAAAAGTCTCCAGGCAGATGGTTCCCGCTGCCCTGAGACGGGCGATGCACACTTGGTCTTGTTTCACAAATCGAGGTCGTGTTTTACTCTTTTCGCCCGTCTTCTTGTCCACGAGACAGATTAAGGCCTGAGGAAAGAATAAGAAATAGAAGAATAGCTCTCCGTCACCTGGTGAAAAAATGATAATGAATGAGTTGAATAAGGTGTGTGCCATTCGGGCACAGAGGTAAATACTAAAAAAAAAAAAAAAAAAAAAAATTTTCAACAAAGCTTTGAAAATGCTTACCATTAGACCTGACAAGTCTTAAAAACAAGCAAGCAGGACTTACGGTTATCTGAACTTCTTCGATGCATGTATGAATGTGGAGGACTGCATTGTAACCTGGGCATATGATGGATTTGTGTTCAATGATAACAATCTGAAAGCAAACAAAGATAAACCGATCCAAGAATTAAGGCCAGAGGAAGGCAGCGAGTTAAAGTTTCCGTCGACAGCTTGCAGCCTGCACCGTACCTGGGCATCAAACGTGCGGCCAGAGTGGCAGAGATTCTCGGGGTTGCATAGGATGAAGCCAGGCAGAATCTCCTCTTCCTCGATGCCCTTCAGCCGCAGTTTCAGGTTCTCCCCGGGGCTTGCATCATCAGTCTCCACGTCATCCGAAAGAAGGCTCAGAACCTCCACGGTGTGCTGAACAGACAGACAAACAAATAAACCAACCAATCAAAAAAAAAAAAAAAAAAACCAACAAAAAAAAGACATACAAGGTTTTCTGTTACGGAATCTGATGGAAAATAAGAATCAGAATCTGATGGTTCACTGAAGCTGAAAAAAAAAAAAAAAACTGGCTTAACTAAGACAAATTGTTCTGATGAATAAGGGTAAACAGCACAGGCTTACATTCTGTCCAAAACAGTCGAATGATTCTATATAATCTTACCCTGTTTGGCATCATGACAAGCTGCTGTGCTTTACTGATACACCCTGATTCCAGTTTGCCAAGGATCACTGTGCCCATGTCCTGCACGCAGCCACACAGAAAAATGGGATATTTTTCATTAGGAGAGGAGTACAATAACAGATAACACAAAACAAAGCAACGAAGCATAAAAGATTCTGAACATGTATAACAGAATCATTAAACAGACAGTTTAGATGTGATTACGGTTCTGAATGAAATTACACTCCTCCAATTTGTGACATGTTTATGAAATGTGTCTGGTAAAGCAGACTCAAATTGAATCGGACCGATGTTAATATGGAATTAATGATCATTTGACAAATGCCAACGTTTCAAAAAATATTCTGTTTCATTTGAATTATTGCAGTCATTGCAGACGTCATGACAAAATTTCTCATATTTACTACTTTATGCACTCAGAGAAACATACAAAATCCAGTCAGTGACAACTTTGAAAAACAAAACACGGGAAACACAATTTCGAATGACAAATAAAGAGTTATTGTTATCTGTCCTCGTCGCTGTCTTTCTATTGCTTTGAGTTTCCGATTATTTTTTTTTTTAAAAAGGTCCAAATCGCTCCATGTCTCCATCGCTTTCATTGTTCATCAGACATTGATTCACTGTTCCTGAGACAAACGAACAGACACCCTCCTTATCATGAGCGCTAAGGGTTCAGATGCTAATGCTTTGGCCTTAATCGCATTACATCGACCGAACAGAAAGCTTACACTGAGCCCCTGGCTTTCATAACACTCCTGCTACACAACCAGTCAGGGTACATGGAAAGCAAAGCATCTGTGGACAATAGATTTCATGTTTTTGATCATGTCTTCGCTTTCTTTCAATGGAAAAAAAAAAAAAAAAAAGAAACCATTTCAATCCACAGAGCTTCATTCTATATGAGTGAACTACGGCTTTTCTGGATATGGTTTGGAAGAAGGCTCAAAAACATCAAATCCCGTTTGAACACAGTGTTCCAAACGTGATTTCACAGGAGAAGAAAAGCAACACATTTCCCAAATTCCCATGCATTTTTATACCAATTTTATCTAGATGGGTTTTTTTAGAGGAATAACATTAACCTCAACAAATAAGCCTTTGGTGTGTTTGAAAGTACTGATGGATCTGTCCATCACTAAAACTTATAGCTGTGAATCACTGATCACCATGGCGTCAGTTAATGATCCCCTCTCTGTTTCTCGTTGAGGGACCGTGGATGGAGCTGTATGAAAACCGGACAATAAAACGGTGGAGAGCGACCAGCTGTCCTGTTTTAATGCCATCTGGACGCTTCATGAATCCAGTCCCACAGAGCAAGCAGGGACGCTTAATGACATTGAAAGTGTCGTTTGCATTATGAATCTGTGTGAAGTGGGTTATTTTTTTTTCCACGTTGGCCTTTCTTGTATATTTTCAGAGCTGTAGACTACAGCGTGTAACGATGAATGAAGTTAGAGGCAAGAATATTACAGTCATCTGTTTTTTGTGATCAGTTTTTCAGAAAGCCTGTAGTTCTTGATAATGACGAGCACCCGTAGACTACACAACCTTCACACCTTTAGTTCCTTACCTTGTATTTGTCGACGATAGGTAATCTGACGGGGCCGTCGCTTGATCTGTTGAAATTTGGCAAACTGTCCAGATGTGCAATGAAAGGTAAACCCCTGTCAAGAGATTACAGAAGCGAAAATACATTTAAATATCAACAATTCTGAGCCTTTTGGATCTTTCATGCATGTTTTTTTGGTCTATTTCAGCATCTGAATGATATTTGTTATTGTCCACTTAATCAGATGTCCAATGAATTCAAATAAAACAGGTCATTGTAAACACTGAGGCAAAGGAAAGTTGGGGTCGCACTTACGTATACCAGGGGCAAAGGTCAGAGGGTTCTTTTAGGTTGGCTCCAGTCAGTCCAGAACAGGGCATGAAATGAATATCTTTTTTGGGGTTAAAGCCCACCTTTTTCAGAAATGGCACAATTTTCTCCTTACATTCCTCATACCTGCAAGCAAGCAGGAAGAGCATGTTTCTCAGCACCTCTAAAGAACTACGGTTCACATCAAAACAATTCCACTTTTTCAAGTCTTTGCAAGGGTCCAGCACTGAAAGTGAACGTTCTTTTCTGCGAGAGGGGAGCACACGTAAAACTACATCCGCAAACCAGAAAGATTTTTTTACGGAGAGAGAAATTTGCAGTCAAGTTGTGCGTCAATTTCTGATTCGAAGAAATGGACTCATTCTACCTCTCCAGGCTCCAGTTCACAGTGGGATCGTCCATTTTGTTGATAAGAACTATCAAGTGTTTGACTCCAGCTGTTTTAGCTAACATGGCGTGTTCACGAGTCTGTCCACCCTTCTCAAAACCTGTCTCAAACTCTCCCTTTCTGGCTGAGATTACCTGAGAAAGCAGAATAGACGACACAGTTTTACATTCACCACATTAATAATGCATACTTTCCTTTTCCTGAAACAGAACTGAACAAGCAAAAAAAAGCCATGTCTTTTTTTTCCAGAGGTATAATGCTGAACAAGATGTCAACTTCTTCTGTGTAACAGACAAAGACAGCTTTGGAAAAGTGAAACTCACCAGCACTGCCAAGTCAGCCTGCGATGCCCCACCAATCATGTTGGGTACAAAGCTTTTGTGACCTGGGGCATCCAGGATAGTAAAGTGCTTCTTCTCTGTTTCAAAGTAGGCTCTTCCTACCTCCACAGTTTTTCCCTTGTCTCTCTCCTCCTGGTTTGTGTCCAAAGCCCAGGAGAGATACCTGTAAAGCAAGAATACATTATAAAAAAAATAATAAACAGGTTCATAACTCATCGCTTGAATGCTAAGTCTTCCCTAAATGCAAATAAAACTAGCTCTACGAATTCAGGCGTGTTTAATGTTGGGACATACAAAACCATTAACTCTGCTTCTAATGGAGTACTATTTTGAGATGTGCCTGATCCTTGTGTATTCTTTGCACCCTGGCCTCAGCAAATCCAAATAATGCATACCAAGTTTCTCTGTTCTTCTCTTTAGCTTCCTTTTCATATTTTTCAAGGGTCCTTTTGTCCACCATTCCAGTCAAATACCTAGGAGAAGACACATCAAACACAAATAAATGTGTAACATAAAAAAAAATAGAAAAACTAAACATATAAAATGATAGAAGCCCTGAAATTGAATTCTAATCAAACTAATCTTTAGTCACAAAATGTGGGATAGTATAAATGGATTAAACATTGTTTTTCTAAGAAAACAAAACAATCCCAGTTATTAATTAAAAAAAGGTAAAAGGCAAAAAGGTCGAATAACACCTGAGAAATTAAATTATGACATAACTTGAGAGTATAATGTTAATGTATGTATATATTATTTTGACAGAAAAAAATGATCACTTACATGATCTGTCCACCAATTGTTGACTTGCCAGCATCTAAAGAATTGGAGATGATAAAAAAAAGTTTATTGAAAGACAAAATCAAAGAAGAGGAAACTCATGGCACTATACTTGAATACTATGTCAGTAATATTACTTTTGATACCTGTTCTTTCTTAAACTGTCATTTATTCAGTAAAATGAAAGAGAGGGTTTCACTATTTGTTTCTTAAACAGGATCTGCCACCAATACTTCAGAGATACTGTTGTTATTTCTATATTTTTAAGTTATTTCTAATGTCGTGATATCAAACAGCTTTTTAAAAAAGCCAAGTAAAAGGAACAGAACAAACCACAACGCAAACAAACAAACAAACAAACAAACAAACAAGCAAACAAACGCACCCACATGTCCGATGAACACAACATTAACATGCTCCTTTTTGGGGGCGTTGGGTGCGGCAACAGGTGGTTTAGGGGCAGGCATCTCCTCCTCATCTTCCTCCATCATTTCTTCTTGCGTCTCCTCAGCAGATACTCTGCTCTCTGCCAAAGACCCACTTCCGGGCTCCTCCTCATCTAGCTCTGCCTTCTCCTCCCACGTCTCCGTGTTTGTGTTCGCCTCCCCATTTGCCACTGCAGCTGTGGGTCCAGAATCAATATTTCAGACAAACGTCTTGACGGTTAAACTGGTCTTTGGACAAAGTTCGTCTTTCAGCGAATTCGCTTAGAACGAATCACTCTAAAAGCAAACCGTTTCATCGCACCACAAGCGGAAAAGGAAACAACAAAAAAAAAAACTTAAGCGAAATCTAGACGCACGCACAGACATTTAGACATTATAAAAGCAGCTGAGTTATAAGTGAGAGAATAGCGGTACATTCCTTAATTCAAATGGTCACATGACAAATAACTAGATTATCTCTTTAGCCTTTAGGTACATATGCAGACCACTAGATTTTTCTCTGTAAACTTCACCGCATGCAGTTTGACATGACACATTAGTAAGCCTATGTCTCTATAGTAGCAAGCTTTTCCCTCCACAACAGAGCATAAATGAAGCTCTCATTATCTTGTCAGAGAAATTAAGCACTTCACTGATCATGTACAACGCTCCTTTTAGTTTTACCAGTCAGCCTTAGAGCACAACATAGATGACAAAAGAGCTCATCAGATATGTTAAATAATCAGACAATTCCATTAAAGATAGGTGCCCTACATTTCTTCAACTTCATTTCAATAAAACTGGACAAACACATTCCCTCACTTATTTCTTCACTGTTACTTCTGTATTCAGAATTTATACTTTTTTTCTCTTCGGTAAACCAGGGTCAACACATGAGGAGGCGGCACTTTGTTGTTACTGTATAAGGTTACTTCATCGATAAGAACATAGCCTTCTACTTCACTATGTTGCTGACTGCAGTTGCTGGGTATGCTCAGGGATAAATAAGGCAGGTAATATGAGACTTACACCAAGGCTGATGTAAATAGCTCAAGTAGGCAGTTAAATGGCTGATTAACAACGTAACAGAAGCATGAACAGACGATTGCATGCATAATACAGCCTAATACAGAATGTCATTTGAGAAAGAAATCAGATTCTAAGGAAATTAATGAACTAGAGCATGTTCTCCAAATAGTTCACTTGCTGTTGTATTGTATCTCACAGTAAACTGTAGCATCATGATAAGTACTTCTGTAAACATGTTTTTGGTCATTTGAAATGTTAACAGGGGAGAAATGGAGTCACAGTAGGTGATGTGGTGACAGTAAATAAAGGTGTAATGCATTCATATTAACACTCATTCACAGTTCGCTTAGAAACATACCCACTGTTTCTGAGACTTCCATGTTGGCAACTGTATCGGTACCTATGGAAAGAAACAGGACCTGTAACTAAATATCTTTAAATTGACTAGAGAGAATTAATTAGTAATTTCCTACGGGATTTCCTTTCAGTTATGGATACACCTTATTTGTACTTTTTGTATAGCTTAGTTAGCAGAATAGTACAATTCGTCAGTGTTACAATTACTTTTCCACTTAACCTTTAAGGCTAGACAATCGTAAGGATATCAGTACCACTGCTGATATCATAACACAGACTGTGGGATGTCTCTCGCCCCTCATCTTTACCAGACCAACAGACCTAAGTTCATCCAATTTACAAGTGACTGAGTAATACCTGAGTAACAAATAAATGAGTTTCTGATCTATACAAAAACTATGATAATTTTATATGCAAACTACTGATGAGTAAATCCAATATCCATAAACTGTGTTTCAAGAAATTCCATCCTGAAGGCAGTTGCCTAAAATTTTCATTATTTTGACTGTACTTGTTTTTGAGTGGGAACTGCAGATTTTTCCCAAAGGAGAGATATGGCACACTTTTGCTCATGTTATTTCAGAATAAATGGTTTCTTTGGCTGTTCACTGACATGGAACACGAAAAGAAGATGCAACAAACACCAAGGTTAAGGTACACATCCATGCTTCAACACGGATGAGGCTTGCTGTCATTCAGAACATTAGTTCGTTAAATAATGCATGGCAAAGGCTGCAGACACTAGAACGTTACACAATGTTGTACGACATACCTAACATCAAACGTTCGTGGCACTGTTAACCTGATTCTCTTGACTTCACCCTAAATGACTCCGCTATGCTAGCTAGCTAGCATAGAAAATGCTGGTAGAGGGCTGCTGCTATCTTGTGTCGGTTAACGTGCCAAGAATTTGCTAGCTAAGCTGCGTTTTCCATAAGACAGTGACTCTTAATGCACTTGCTAGTTAACGTAATATTGCAAAAGAAGCAACAACAGTAGCTACGTAGATATCAGATACTGGACATATGTAGTGTTACAGTCACATCTAGCTTCCAGTCCACCTGCACTAAGGAACGTTTCTCTATTCCGCTAACTTAGCTAACTTGTTAGCTCCCAGAGTTGCCGTTATTGCTGCTGTGTTAAGTCTTTGCAAAGCTAAATTTCTTAGAATGTCACTCTGACATTCATTTACCATCAGACTGTGGATTCTCCGGGGGCCCTCTCTGAAAAGATGATGGTACAAATTCAGGGGCATTGACGTTGAGGCCAGTAAAAGCAGTCTGAAGTTCGGCGTCAGTTTCGGCCTCAACATCGTCCTCTTGCTCCCAGGAATCAGGGGCTGTGTCACTCGTGTCCATAGTGAATGTAGTAATGCAGTCAGCTCAAGATTTTGATACACAGGACGCAGTTAACTTTAAAGCTAACCACTTATAAAGCCGTTGGTTTTATCACCTATCCTGGATACGTTCCTTGATATAATCTTAAAGGAGTGTATAATGCATAAAGCGCCGGTTCCACTGCCACGGATTGATGGACGTAGATTTCTGCGGAGCAGGCGCAAGTTCTCGTGGACGCACTGCTGTCCTGCCGTTGAAAATGCATTGTGGGATGTGCAGTCTCTCCGGCTAAACCACGTTCCTTCAATATGATCAAAACATGTATGTAGTCGCTGGACTCAACCAACAGAAGATTGTTTGTTTGTATGTTTCTTATTTTGAGGTAAAACAGTAAAAAAAAACATTATGAATTTACATTCCACGAGGCTGCAGTTGGAAGCATTATAATTAAAAAGGCTTTACAATTAATAAAGGCACAACATATACATCTTTAGACGTCTACACTGGAAACAAACAACTCAACAAAATAACAAGACATGTCAGCTTGTTTACTGTATTAATCGTGGCGTTTCAAATGTAGCAATAAATACATTTTATAAACAACTTAAATAAATAGAAAGGAACATAATGTCTGTGCAAACAACTTTACATTCTTGTAGGTAGGTACAGCTGTGCTTGTATTTCAGCTGTCTATCAATGCCTAAGCTTTTCTGCATTTTGAAGACATCCATCGTTTACTCTTTGGCATCTGCAACTCCTCCAGGAGTAATAGCAAAGGTGGCCTCGTTTTCTGGCATGTCGGGACTTCCAAGTTGTACGAGGTCGCCGACACAGAAAAATTTTTAAGAAGACAGAAAAATAATCAGGGTCAGTTGGATTAAGAGTTGCACAACACCTGCATTAAACACCACTGAACCTCAGTGCTGTCAAAAGCCAGGGGCAGCAGTGTTTCAGTACCAATTGTTTATCCAGCTGTCTGAATGTTTTCCTGCAGCCAATTAGTTAAGGGTGCTTTATCACTGCCAATGTAACACCATACATTTTTCAATGTACAAACGAATTACCTATCAAATATCTTTGCAATTCTCATCTCTCCCCGTCCTTTTCTCAAACTGATCCGGGTAGTAGAGGCATGTGCCAATATGTGTCCTCCAATAGGTTTCTTGGGATCTGCTTGGAAACTAGTCCGTACAATTGCATTTATTTTAACAGGCCTTTCAACGAAGTCAAAAAAATTTAAGATGAATGGATTTCTATTAGACATACGTCATCCCAGCTCCTGGGTCTGCTGTCATCTGGTTGGTGACAAACACAGCAACATTGTACTCTGCAGGGTACCATATGACACACATGATGTTACTCAAAGACATGCCAAGCAACTGGTGCATAACTGCTCTTCATCAGAGCCAAAAAAAAAAAAACCCAAAACATTTTTTCATACTGAACAACCATGCAATTACTACCATTTTTATTGAGTGACTGCCATTCAAAAACGAATAACCAAATCATTATGTTCTGGACACTGTGTTCCCCTGTGGTTGTTAAATATCACCATTAATGACAACAAACACCACAACTATGTGAACAATCTAAGCTATGGCACATCTTCTGGGGGGTGTGGCTGACCTTCAGAGATCTTTTGCAATCTAGAGAGCATCTGGGCCAACTTCTGCTGTCTCTCAGCAAGCTCACCACGGCCAGAGAAGTCCACCCGGAACAAAGCCATAATCGAGTCAATAATCTTTGCGTGGCAGAGACAGGAACAGTGAAACAGAGAATCATACTGTGTGGGTACAGCAAGGGTAAGGAAAGTATCATACCTCGACATGTGAGAACACGTTAGAAAACCACAATGCTGATTGAATTGCTCTTTCATGCCCATACCAATAGCTTGAAAACACCCCCCTCTTCATGAAACTTAGCTGCCACAAAGTCCAGCAGCTCCATCTGGTGTTCACCTGGAGTGGATAACGCACAGGAGATTGGTCCAATACAGAATACAGAGTAAAGAAATCTTCGACTCGTTATTTTCCGTTCTGAATAAGCGAAGTTTCCTCACTGGTGTAAGCACGAGCATACAGCACGTTATCCAGGACAGCCTCGTGATCCACATTGAATCTGTCTGCTATGTCCCTCAGTCTGTCTGGACGACTGCAAATTTAGGATCAAGTGAAAAAGGAAAGAATGATCTAAATAAATGGTTCTAAATAAATGAAATGTATACAAAGAGGATGTGAACGAGAGGCATACAAGGTATTTTCTGTGTCTATGAAGATGACCTTCCCTCCTGTGTAATCATTCGTGCCAGGAAGCTGGGCTGTTACTTCAGGGGGAAGAGGTGCAGATGTAGGTTCGTGAATCAAATACAATAATCGAGGAAATATATTTTTAGTTATTTTACATTTTTGTAAATATATTATGAACATTTAAACTGTTCAGGTATTTTTACTTGAGCCAACTGTAATATCTTTCAGTGACTCCTGACTTAAGTAGTATGACGTTTTCACCTACCACACAGTGTGTGAGATAACTGAGTCTTCCCTGTCCGAAATTCTGTGAAAACATTTCGGTAATACGTATACAAAAGACCAAATAAATATATAAATATATATCAGAAAACAGAGACATATGTACTGTTGCCAGTTGGTAAAATTCTCAATTTCTGGGTCAAGCTTGTGTTTTATCACGAAAAACAGCTGGCATCTTAAGAGAAAAATAAACTAAATTCAGACAACTGCAAAGTCAGTTAGCAGCTTACCCCCAAAGGCTTCAGTGATAGCCATACTTTCTATACCTCCTCCAAGAAGCTTACTAGAACAAGATACAAACAGTACTGCCCAAATATAGTGTGGACTGAAAAAATACTCAGAATCCAATGCATATATTACATGCTGGTGATACAAGTGTGTGTGTGTGTATACTTTAGTTTGTATCTTAACTCAAACTCCACACTGCCTGTTGTGATATGAAACACCTGTTTCCTCTTCTCACTATATTCAAAAGCTGTCTGAAATCCAACAGTCTGCAGTAAAAAGTCAGGACTTGTCAGACACAAATGTCTTTAGAGAAGTTATTATATTATAAACATTCAAGTAAATTTAGTCTATGTGAAGTAAACCCTGAGAAATTGTTTAATATAAATTGCGGCCAAAAAAAGAAGAAAAAAAAAACAAGTAAGCTCTCAGACCAGCAATTTTCCGGCAGCTTCTTTAATTTTATCCACTTTGGCCTCAGACAGACCCTTGACGTTACAGAGCGCCCGCCGTGTGGTCATCTGAATCCCTTTCACCGTACAGATTCCCACAGATTTCAGCTTTTTAATATCCGCCATGTTCTGTGCAGGAAAAATAAGTCTTACAAACTGCCAATATATTCTAACATCTCATTATTTCTGGCACGTTCATAAACCTCGTTTGCCTTACAGACATATTTGTGCATTTACTTACAATACCGTGTTTCTGTAAGAGGTCAATATCTTGGAAAAAGCATTCCTGAGGAGCAGAACAATATTTTGAGACAGTCAATATTTAAATTTTTTAAACGTGAGAATTATAAGCATAATGGTTGCATAAAGTAATAGTATCTACGGTAATAAATAGCTAACGTTAGTTAGGTCACCTCATCATCCTGGAACCCTGACTCATCCACAACGACTTGATCCTCCATTGCCTTCATTATGACAGAAATAGGTACTAATGCTGGGACCGTGTGGCCGAAATTTTGCAGCAAAGTAACTGACAAAATAAGAAAAAAAGAAAAAATACTTAAGAAAAAAGTTTGGCTGGAGTAATGCTAAAGTAGACAGCTAACTTCATTTGAATATCGACAAAACGGTACAACCTTCCGTGCCACGGAAAAGTTTGTCAATATAATCAACAAACTTGTCTATTTACTTTTAGTAAATAATTTTGGTATTTGGTTCAAATATTTCTTAACAATTTACCCGTTAATCTTGAAAACTGAACCTTGAGAACATCAGCGTAAAACTACGATGTGTCACGTCCACGTGCCGCCCGCGTACCTCCGAGCGGTCTCTAGAGTCTTTAATTCAAACTGTCTCGAGACCCTCTATGTGTGTTTCTGCCTCGAGAAAATATACACATGGTTGTATTTTAGCGTTTTATACTTTCAAGGCCATTTGGGTTTCTGAAAACTTTTCAGTTATTTGAACGAATTTCCATGTTATCCCCAATTCGTATTTAAAATATATTTACAATCTAAAATCATTTCGCATTCAGGGCAATTAAGTACCTCTGGTTAGTCTAGTGTTGTCAGTCCAGAAGACTGTCAAAATAGAAGTGGTTCACCACTGGTTCAAAGTGATCCTTCAGAGTGACTTGAATATATAGCATTAATCTTGAGTTTTCAGGTGTTAAGTAAATCCAAACATGCCAGGAAAACACACCCCATGCCATAACAACAGTTGGGCAACTGTTCTTTAGCTTTGGAGTATGTTCCTCTTTAACCATTCTTCACTTTAAGCATCACAGAAATCTTTTTCCTACCCTGCGATGGACTGGCGACCTGTCCAGGGTGTTTCCCCGCCTTTCGCCCTATGAGCGCTGGGATAGGCTCCATCACCCCCCCCGCGACCCTAATCAGGATAAGCGGCTTAGATAATGAGTGAGTGAGTGAGAGAAATCTTTTTTCTAAACATAATCAAACTAAAATGAACATGCAAGTAGTTTTACAGAGCCAGTTTATACATGTATGATGGGATATTAACTCAGGAACCACAGCTGTGTGGGTGCATCTCCATGCAATTTACTTTGTACCCCTTGTTTGTTCATGTGCCTCCTTTATTTTGGCAGTCAGAGTTATGTTGTTGTCAGCCCATATGCAGCAGTAAGCAAATGAATGAGTGAATCAAGCATTACAATACGTACAATGTATGCTTCTATTTTATTTATGCTGTTACTTTGCTTGACGTAAGACATAATTCATCAAAATTTAAAATCACCATGGTTTTTCAGCTATTCTTCATTTTTGGCACGGGAGAATAGAAACAGTACAGCAGTGATGTCATTTTACATTTTTATTCCTGCAGTCATGTCAAAAACACACAGACTTTGCTCAGGGAGGAACATCAGTAAGAGATTTAGATGCTACACAGTGACCACACAGAAAAGTAACAGAGCATTGACATCAAAGTAAAAGACTATGAAATGTCCATTTTTGATGTACAGCTTAATGAGGATGGTACTGGAAATGTCTGCCACATTTACATCTGACCATTTCATGGTATATTATGCTTACTTGTTCATAGTGAGACAAACAAATGGTAACAAAACGGTTAAGCTTTAGGGGACATTACAAAAACCATCCATTTCAAAACTGACCATGGGGTACACTTCATGATCATGGTTCACACTCTATGGCTTCGTCTTAGGAGTCACAGCATTGGCTGTTGATCTATATGTTCTTAGCACAAAATCTATTTAAAAAAAAAAAAGAAGAAGAAGAAATTGTTGATAAAGGGGAGCCTCACGATAACTAAGACATGAACATTGTTTTAAAGTAAACAAAAGACACCATTTAAATCTGGACCTCCTGGATCAGCAATGAATGCAAACTTGTATTTATGTAATCGCAAAAACCTAAGGTGATTTAAAAATTATGATACGACATACCAAAATTCCAATCAGATTCAGCAAGATAGTGTACGGCAAAATCCCAGCAATGAACACAAGTCAAATGCTCCCACCAACAACCACTGTAGTCACTCTCTATCCAACAACAAAAGTGTGTTTATATAACTTGAAAAAAAAAAAAAAAAAAAAGTAAAAGATCAGTGCTAAGAGGTCCGTCTATGCAGGATTATGTATGAGAGAGGCAGTGAGAGGGAAGTTCATCTTAACATTCTATGAAGAGGACATTCACTCTACTCCCCCTTATGCAGAACCATGGTGATGGAATGAGTTTGTGCGCTGACCAGCTGCAGCCTCTCCTTTTCCTCCCTGTCAGTTCTCAGCCCCGCCCCCCTCTCTCACTCTTCTCAGGTCTTCTCTACCTTTCATGTATCGCACCTCAGGACTGTCACGGGAGTCAATTTCTCACATCTTTCCAGGAGCTGGGGGCATCATTCCAGGCATTCCACCAGACATCCCAGCATTAGGTCCCAATAAAATCTGTTGAGAGAGTGCGTCATATTATTCCATTCTCAGATGTGCACTGAATGATGAATATGTGTTGTTGAACTGGTGATGTACCAAATGAAGGAAATGCTTTTGAAAAAAATAAAAAAATTAAAAGCCATAGCAAAAATGGCATAGCCAAAAATGCATTTTTAACCACCCTTCCTGTAGAGAGGAAAAGAATTATGAAAAACTGTATAAAATGTTTTCAATTGGCTTGAATTGTTATCTCAACAGCACATCAACCTGTAAGACTTCCATCTGTTACATGATCAATCCTTCAACACCAGGAGGCTCTTAAAACCAGCAAACCCAGGTGAATATGAGCATAACAGGGATTTAAGTGTAACATCCCAGATAAGCCATGTCTGCACAATTTTTGTGGCAAGTAACATTTCTCCTGTGCTATCAGTTTGTACCTGTCTTTGCTGTTGAAGTTGTTGCTGTTCTAGCTGTAGTCTTTCCGTTTCAAATACAACAGGTAGCACAAGGATCATAAAGGACGTGGTGCCAACCCACAGTGCTGAGCGCGAAAAACTGTGAAAAGAAAGAAACCCTTCTTTCAACATATTTCACATACATATCATCTGTGCATGTTACATTTAAATGTAGGCATATAAAATACAACGTAAGAGGAACAGGGCATACCCGTAAAGCTTTTTAGCCACAGAGAGTGAGCATTGTGCTGATACTTCAGCAGCTGAACGCAGTCTATCCGGAAACATCTCTGTGAGTCCCCATAGCCTCTCCAACAACGTCTCATCCAGCTGAATGGGAAGAGTATACAACACAGTCAACATGCTGGCACTCACACAACAGTGACAGTAAGTAACATTAAAGCAAGCATAAAAAATAAGCGTTAATTGGTATACTGTTGTAATTATTTCCTGGGTCATATATGTCAGGACTTCAGAACACTACCGGGGTTCCACATTGTTTCATTTTTTTAATATTCAAAGTTCAAGCCATTGTGTGAATTAAAGCTATAGTGGTGTTGCAAGCTGCAGCTAAACAAATTACTGGCCAGGTGTTCAGTGGAACGGTACCGGGATACACCCGATTGGTCAGTCCTTGTCTAATAAAGCTAAACATGTACTCAGAACGTCGAGGACAGACTGAAGACAATTTAAGTTGCCGCATTACCCAGATTCCTTACTACATATTTAGATTAGCCAGATCGAACCTTTCCCCGTCCGCACAACCATCCAAACACACATGTACACTTGATTAATCTTTCCCACGGTTACAGACATCATTTTACTTTTCCTCATTTAAAGAAATAAGCTATGCTCATCAGCAAATTAGCTAGCTAATGCTATGTGTTAGCCTGGTGCCCGGTGTCAAGAGGCTTAGCGACGGAATAAACATAATCGCAGCTCAAATTTGACAAGAACTTCTATTGTGTCACTGCAATGGTTTAGCACGAGCTATAATTCATTGATTGCAGCTATACATACGTCTTCGTCCTCATCATCTCCTTCAATCTCGTCTTCAGGGGGCCGTGTCTCTATAGGGCCCGCGTCCGGGGACAGCTCTGCGATTCCAGCCATGACAGATCTGTTCCCAGTGAGTATGATGATACTAGGACAGCAACTATTATTTAAACGGTTTTACAGTTAATAAAATTACTTGTCTGGTTTTAAATTTTGAGCTCCTGACCACAGGCTGCTTTACATAAAAACCGGTATGTACAAGCGTGCATTGGTGCTGAGGTCACTCGGGTTACATGTGCGATGTACGACGGGAACAAGCAACAACCGGTCTTGTGTGAAATGGCAGAAATACTGAGTGCGCCATCTATCGTAAGAGAGGTCTGATTGCAGATTTTCGGATTTGGTCGTTAAACTTCATCGACAGTTTTTGCTGCGAACGTATTTATGAAAATTAATGTATTTATACGCATTTGGTATATCACAGTAGCTCATTGGCTTGCCCCAGAGGAAATAATCGTGGACAACACTGCAGTTATATTTAACTACATTCTTAATTCATGAAAGCAAAACGACAGTAACTCTTTTAAGAGGACACTAGTCATTATGTTTCAGACTTCTGACGGATCATTCCCAAATGCATGCAAAGGAGAGAAGGTTTTATCTAGATAATGAAACTGAGCTACATGTTTTTGTGTTTTTTGTTTATTTAAGCCCCTGTCACCTCTGGTGTCTTATCGTGACTTTCCTGGGTCGCAATAAGTCGAAAATTGACAAATGTATCGGGTCAGTTCAGTAGGAGAACGCAAATGCCTGAAAAAAAATATAAAACAGTATTTACTCCATAGGAGTCTGGGAGGAGGGGGGCGTAATTCTTCACGGAGGCATTTCAAGTTGTTGTTGACATGCCTTCAGTACATTATGTGGGGGTGGAGATGTTCCGCCCTCATTCTTGAAGCCTTGCGTCACTCTGTGTTTTTTATGAATGAAAGAATCCAGCCACACAGATGGTGAGTAATTCCGGGAAAAGGTGGACGGACGTTTCGTCGCCTGTATTTGAGCAAAATAACTGCACCGTTCTTATAGCTGTTGTATCACAAACCTACCGCAGTACCTGGTGACTGAAAATTCATATTTGTTTACAGTGACACGGTCGTGGTCAGAGTAAGTAGCCATTTTTAATCATTTTACTTGTTTATAACGCTCGGATTGCGAACTTGGCCATGCTACAAATTGACTAACACTATGCTAAGTAGCTAGCTATGTAGAGTTAGCTCTCCCACAAATAGACTAGCAGCCGATGCTAGGTTAGGAGGTAAGCGATGCAATGTGAGATCTAGTTGTGCTTATTGTCCCCAAAAAATCTTATACATAGTGTTTGCTGCTGTCATGAGGTACTATCTCCTGGCGTTGACTGATTACAGTTATCACGATCCATATTAAATATACCTAACAGCATTAATCAGCATACTTAGCTGACGCGTCTGTGTTTATCATACTTGAAGCTAAGACGCTAGCTTCCGTTAGCTGTTGTGGCAAACGAAGTAGCCTCACTTACGGGGAAATGGGTGGATTGTTATTGAGAAAACACTACTGCTACTAAGATTGACTGAAACATTTAACACGTACATTAAAAAGAACAACTCTCGCGAAATACTACTACGACTATTTAAAACAACTACTAGTTTGTTTACGAGTTAATTAGTGATAACCATCGATCACTCGGTTGTTTTAGACGGCTCTCCTTTAGTAAAGTAGCAGTGTGCTATATATTGGGCATGTGATGTAGTCTTCAGCCATACTTTTGGCTCAGCTGTAGCTGTCATATTTGTTTAAATGTTTTTCATGGAGCTGTGGTTAAATAGATCAACATATTGTCTTTTAGCGATAACTGGGGGTACCCAAATAAATAGCCTATAAGCATTTATCCCAAGTAAGTCAAATTTCTTTCTCGGCTCTATTGACTCGAAATTGCATTTTTGTCGTGCTCCTTCGTTTTAACTACTTTTGACGTTTCAAATTGACAATAAACGAGTTAAACGTGTTTTTAAGTGTAACTGAAAGTGTGTTCAGCGCTGAAGGTGAGTGTTGCTGGTAAGGGTGGAGGACACAGGGCAGTTAGAGATCTGCTGAATCACTGTGACTCGATGGAATTGGTCACACTAAGCTATCCAAGGGCGCCTTGTGGTTGAACACCCATAGCATGAGACATGTTCTTGCCACACATTTCGGAAATGGTCAGCAAATTTGACTTCGTGCGCTGCACTTAAACCAACTTAAATCAGTATGCCACTGTACTCAATACATATTTTCACCTTGATTTAAATATTTATTATCAAATACGGTTAGGATATCAGTGTTCTATATTAGAAACTTTTCAAGAATCTTACTAAAGTCTTAAATTGTGTATTGACAATATGTTAAGTTGTTCTTTCCTAATAGATTTGCTCTGCTATTTGTAATGTAGACATTTATCACTCCTGACAGGTGATTGAAAACGAAGCCTCGCACTAGCCACGGTTTTGTCAGATCAAGTTTCATATCCTCATTCTTAACGTTATAAGTGATCGGCCAGGAAAAATGTCTGTATTATCAACATGTACTTTATAGGCTAAGTTCTCTTTTTCTGACTGAATTGTTGAACTGTGTCAGCAGGTGTTTGCAACAGCAGAACAAAGCAGGACAATGACTTCAGACAGCAGAGCCAGCAAAGCCCTTAAGGTAAGAGTTAGCCTATATTTGAAGAATAACAGTCCGTGTATGGGTGAAAAGCAAACTACTCCCCAACACCCAGTATATTATGTTGTCATGAATATAAACCCTCCCATCAGTTTGGATTTTGCAGCTACCTGGGATAGCTGAATATCAAGATTCTAACAGTACAAACCCTTAGCTGGATACAGTTGGAGCACATGAGGTCACGGTTTGGCTAGCTGAAATCTTTGCCTCATTACCTCTATTGTTTCCAGCTGTATAGTGGCTGATGATTCTATCTTGAGATGTAGATGTCATGGGCAGTGGAAAGCAACACATTCCCGTTGTCAGAATTATTTTGAGTTGAGACAACAATTGCGAAAAAAAAAACCAAATAGTGAACTTGCCTATTATATGTCAACCAAAACTGCAAGGTCAGCACATCCTAGTTCATGAGACGGAGCTACTTCCACTTCCTTTTTGCTCTAAAGGTCTGATAAGTATAATGACCTTTTATATGAATATAAGTACAAAAGCTGCCTCTTTGTCTTAACTTTAAGACAGAGGGTTAGTGTAAATCAAGTGAATACAATGCTAAAATATAACCCAGTTTAATGCTACATCATCGTCCAACAACTACATGACAGCCACTCTCTCCTTTGGCCCCAGGTGAAGAGGGAGTGCGGGGAGAATGTTCCGGTGCTCTCAGACAGTGAACTGATGTCCCTGTCGGTGCGCGAACTGAACTTGCACTTGCGCGGCTTGTCGAGGGAAGAGGTACAGAAACTGAAGCAGAGGCGACGCACGCTGAAGAACCGCGGTTACGCGGCCAGCTGCCGCGTCAAACGCGTGTCGCAGCGCGAAGCTTTGGAGCAGCAGAAGAAGGAGCTGCAGAGGGAGGTGGAGCGACTGGGGGCGGAGAACGCGGGCATGCGGCGCGAGCTGGAGGGCCTCGGCGCCCGACTTGCCGCCCTGCAGAGGTTCGCCCGAGGCCTGGAGTCTGGAGGAGGCAGCCTGTTGGCCACGGCTCCACGTCTCAACACGGCCTCTGTCATCACTATCGTAAAGAGCCCTCAGCAGGGACATGCCCAGAGAGAGCAGAAGGCATCCTAGGGCTGACTCATACTAATAGGACATACACCTACACCAACCATACAGACATACAGACAGGACAGTTAGACAGGAACACACTGACTGATTGACTTCTGGAGGATTAAAGAGATTCCTTTTAGGTAGTTATTCATATCTGAATACACTGTATTGTATTCTCGACACACACATATGTTCATATTTAAAACAAAGATGTATACATTGACAGACAGCACTGGACAGCTGACAGATATAATGGGAGCGTTTATAGTACACTCACTCACACAGGAGACAGTGACTAAGACTTTACACCGCAGACTCTGTCCATGTCGCTGAATGTTTTCTCCTATTGGTCCTTACAAAAAAAAATTCAGTCTGCACTTTTCATCATGGCATTTATTTTTCAGCCTGTGTGCGCGGGCAAACTCTTCATTTACGTAATTATTTTTTTTTCTGACCTGTTTCATCAATATTATGCTGGCCTCAGGACCATGTCAATGCAATGTACGTCTGGCTTTTTTTTTAAAAAAAAAAAAGGCTCTGTTCTATGTTTGTTTGTTTATTCTTTTTTGCTTTACTGTGGCCATACAACATGAGAAGGTGTAGTTTACTAACTAGCCTATTATTTTAAGTCTGTTTTCCTTGCTTTCTAAGTGGGCTAGCTGAGCTTACAATGTCTGTGACTACCAACTGTATGAAAGTTGGCAAGTTTTTTGCAGGAACACAGTCTTACAGAATGTTTTTTGTCGATGAAAATTTATTCGAACATTCCATTATGTTGTTATTTTGTAACGTTTGTATAAAAGACAAAAAAAAAGATCTTCATTTATCAGAGCTATTTTATTTGTATTTAAGATAGTAATTATGAAGCTAATTATGAGTGCTGTGATGTAAAGTCTTATATATGACTAGTTTGGGAAAATTCTCACGTCTAATAATTGTGAATTATTTTTGTAACCTTTATTATCGTAATGAGCAGTTCTGTTGTGCTAAGGTGTATGGCCCAGTTAATATAATGTCAGTACACGTGGTGTGGGTCATATTTGTACTAATATCATAATTGCTTGTTTGTAGTGGTATTTTTCTATTTAAAACCAGAATCATGATTTATAATAGCTATTTATGACAAAAAAAGACCATCTGGGTGTTTTGGATACAGCTGATAAAGATCACAATGATAACCCCCCCTAAGAGAGAAAGATCAGCACGTGTATGTAGGGAAGAGGCAAAGAAGAGAGGACAAAGAGAGGGGTCAAGAGAAGTGTGTATGTGAAGCCTATATGAAGAGAACTTGACTGGCCAGGGAAGGTTAGGGAGACTTGAAAGAAAAGATTTGGATAGTAATTCAGCACAAGTTAAGCCGGGGTTATTTAGGGTATTCTTTCCAGCTCGCCATAGACTTGATAACTCCCAAAGAATGGAGCTATGTCTGATGTTTGGATTTTGACTATTTCTGCAGTGTTTGTCATGAAATGTTTATAATTAATTCATTTGTTGGGAAGCATTTAGCTTTGGTAATAACCGTGTACTTGTACTTTTTTTTTTTTTTTCCCCCCCTCGTGCGTTTCCAAATGTGCTGGATGTTTTGTAATATGACAAAACAAAAATGGTCTTGTTTGTATTTATTTGTATTTTTTTCTATGGTAAATACATTGTCTATTTTATACATTAATTGAAATAAATGTTGTATATATTGTACATAAAATGCTGTGCTCCGTGAGTGAGAATAATCTAACAAACAATCTTAAAAGAAACAAATGTAGTAATTACAAACACAGATAAAGAATGGATACAGAGAAAAATTGTTTTAAACAAAATTATATCATTTATATTTAATTAAGCATTACAGGGGGAAAAAATAGAAGCATAGTTTGTAATGCAATAATATACAATAATATATTCAAAATAAACTACAGAATAGAACAGACATTGGCTGGCAGTAGAACGGAGAAAACATTTGCTTTAAATTTTGTGTACCTTAACCACCGCTTGCGTCAGTGGCGTTTCTTTCTATAAATGATTTCCTTAGTTTTGATCATTATTACATAGAGGCAGTATATTTAAATAAACGTATGTTGTTTTCATAGTAATACTAACTCAGGCTACATTTTGGGATCATTTTAGGTCTGAGATGAATCTGCGGTTTGGAGCTATCTACATCAAAGCAATCCTGCAAACCTAGATCAGTATCGTTAAACAATATAAACAAAACACTATGAGAAGACAGAACAAAAAACATATTTCAAAAGTGTAACTGGATTCATTTTGTACTGGCCCCTGTACAATAAAAATGAACTGAGTACTCCAATACCTACCAAACACACAGTCTGGACTCATACTGCCCAGCAGGGGCCTAGCGATTGTATTAGGTACAAAAAACAAGAGGGCCTGATGCAGGACTACGTTATATGACAGAGCTGTAAAATAAGTGCATGGTACGGATCGTTCTGTTATCTATAGATAGACTAGGTGCCTGCAAGTTCATATGTGTAATAATGGCAAGGGGCAACAGTCATCACTATACTGCCCTCTAGTGGCACATTATGAATTATAGCTGTACTGTGAAAAGCATGCTGACTTAAAATGTCTGAACTTCATGCTGCCAAGAATAAGACATGATAGTAACTCTGTGGGAAAGAACAGTCTAAAACCTATGATATTCGTAGCGCATGGTTCTGTCCACTATAATCTATCCTATTCAACAAGCAAAGTCCAACACATTAATGAGAAACAAAGTCACTGTCACCAAGAACCACCAGCACACTGGTTTTAAAACCTAAACTTATATACCGGGTGGACGTAACCTAGATGTTGTTTTCACATACACATAACCCAGACTGGGGGGTTTAGACAGTGGTCTAGTGACCTATGCGCTCTCTCAAAAGCCCGCACTAATCTCCACTATGAAAATAGTGCCCCAATTACGGCCTTATAATCCAGACTACAGTGTGCTCTTCACCGCCCGCCCAAAACCGTGTGCAGATTACTCTTAATCTATAATCTTATCTATTCCCAACGACCAGTCTCCTTATATTCACTACCTTAACTGCCCCCATGAATTTTCACTCAGAGTAAAAATATTGTTTTGCACGCTGTCACTGACTACAATAACTCTCTCAGTCACGCTGTCCCTTTCAATTGCACAGGGCGACCTGTAAACACTGTTGCCATGGTGACGCACATCCGTGTTTATGCTTCAAAAATCTAAAGCAGAAGAAAACGTCAGCAAAATTCATATAGGACTAATTCTAAACTAATACATTATTACTTCTCACACATCTCACACACTATACAGTTTTAGCATTCCTCTGTACTCTAAAAAATATATATATATCAAACCCATTCAAGTATAACCACCTTCAAGAAACAACCAGGACCTTTTAATGAGCAACACCAAAGCTGCCAAGTACATAGTCAGAACAGAGGATACGGAGCATAAACATCATCACTCTAAAAAACAAAATAATAATAGTAATAATTCTGTCATTCATCACTGTTTGTGTCCTCTGTACACGTTAAATACAAATAACTCGTACTTTGTTCACGTAGTGTTCCTCTAAGGTTGTTGTTCGGGTCAAAACAATGGAATAATAAACAGCAATGATCCTTTTTTTTTCCCTCTACATCTAAATAAATCCTTAGGCTTGTTATTTCATCTGGTCCTGTTATAATGTCCCTAGGGGTATGTACTGCTGCAACTCAATATGCCACAATAGCACGATGTTACTTGACTGCTATAAATATAAGAGTACCTCTGCTCAGTACTGGGAGTTTGAAGGGTCAGAGGAACAAGGTTGGGGGGGGGGGGGCATTAGAACTCGTCATCAGAACTGAGCAGCAGGGTTTTCTCGTTGTCCCGGACGTTGGCCGCGCTGTGGTTACGGGACACAGGCGGCGCGGGTACTCCTTGCTCCAGTGTGGACTGCTGGGTGTACTGCTGGTAAGCAGGAGAGAAGTTATGGATGGCGTCTTGGACCATGTCCCCAGGGTTCATGGTCTCCTTTAGGCTACTGGAGATACTCTTCATAGGAGCACAGCGACCTGAGGAGAAGGGAGAAAAGTGGGAGAAACGCGTGATGAAAAGAAACTGAACGGTGATAAGAATGGGGAGGGGGTTCTCATGTGTTGCATAGGCAAAAGTACGTGTTGTTGAACTAATGAGCACAGCATAGATAAGCGGTAATAAATAAATCCGCTCACAGACTAAACATGAAGTCTAAATCAATAACACACAAACACACTAAAACGCATCCAAGCCATGTGCCACTACGTCACAGATGTGAACCGGAGCGAACAGGGCAGGAGAAACGCGGTGAGAAACTGTGGCCTACCGTACTGTCCGTAAATAGGAACAGGGCCTTTGGTGTGCAGCATGGGGCAGAGAGAGAGAGGAAGAGAGAGTGAGAAGATACAGAGATAAAAATGTAGAGAGCGAAGGAGGTCGAAAGGACGGTTACGTAGGCGGATGCCCATTGAAAAAATGGATTGAGAGGAAAAAAAAAAAAGCGAGGATGAAAGAGGTGGAGAAAATGTAGGGTTAGGCAGGGTGCGAATTACGGGGGGACTGGGCGCGTCTGACCCCCCAGTTAAGACTTGCAAAAAACAACAGTTCGGGGAGGGGAGGGGTCGAAACATTTATATATCTTATGGTATATAGCCTTGGAGAAAAAGTTGACCCCCCTCCCATGCCCGATTGTCGTTGTATAATTCGCACTCTGGGGTTAGGGATGTATGATTGAAAGGAAAATGACGAAAGGTTATGGTCGATGTTGATCATTCGCAACGGTCACGTGTGTGTGTGTGGAGAGGAAGTGACAAATTTGGAAAAGAAAAACGCAACTGATGAAAAAAAAAAAAAAGAAAGAAAAGGATGAATCACAGACCAAGCAGGAGAAATGCGGAGAGGAAGAAAGGGGCATGTCAGTCAACAGATGGCAAATGACAAACACATCCTTAAATAGAGACTGCAGCCTCACAGCATCAACAACGGCAGAATACTGTCATTAATCTAATAAAAACCTTGATTGTCGTCACCCAGTCGTGAGAGACATTGACTGGTAATCAGCTGGTGCTCAACCAAAGAAATTCAGGCTCCCATTTTTACATAAATGAAGGGAAATGCCTACGTCATACGCCAGTTTGTATTCCAACGAACTGGTATTAATTAATCATACAAATGTCAGCAATTCTTGACGTGCTCAGAAGTCAAAAGCACAGATACTGTTAAGTAGTACGACAAAACTGAAATACTTTGCGTAGGAAGGAACTGTCCTAACCCTCTGCCAAGTCAAACAAAAAACCCCCTCTATTTATTTATTTATTTATTTATTAATTATTAACTTATTAATTTATTTCAATTTATTTCATTGGATATCACTGACAGTCTGATCAAATCAACAGCAAAGGCCCTGAGTTCTGAGACTCTCACCTTGAGAATCCAGCCTCTTGTCCATGTAGACTTTATAAGTGAAGGCGTGCCGCAGGGCCAGGGCAGCGAAAAACATTTCAACGCAAATGATGAAGTTCTGATAGCCGGCTGCTACCGTGCCCTCGCCCACGGACACTTCCGGTGAATTTATCTGAGGAATGGCACCGCATTTCTCCAGTATGGCAAGCAGCATCCCTGGAGGGTAAGACAAACAGGGTCTGACACACTGCAGCCTGCCTCTTATTAACGTCAGTCTCCATTAGCATAATGTCATCAGCAGGAGCGTCAAGGACAGGGCAACTTACACCCGCAATAAGCTTCACTTTCTTTATAATGCATCGTCATAAACCATAATTTCTTAAGTCATTACTAAGAGAAGTGAGACTCTGTTCGGTTTGGCCCTGTCAAAACGTTTAGTTCCAGAGCCTGATGATCTACTGATGATTTAGGGTTATTCTGCTCGCGGGCATGCAGTGGGTGGAAACATTATGGTTTTCATTTTTCATAAATAAATGTAATGTTTCCAGCTATTTGATAATGAGTGAGACATGCAGTCTCTCTGCACTGCACAATACAAATGAGTGCTAATGATCATACGTCTGAGCATCATGAAACTCAGTGAGTTTAACTGAATGTTGTGAAACTGAACACCATGAATAAAAATACTTCAACAAAACATATCAAAACACAAAACATTTGCATCAATCTGCTAATGTGCATGTGTGTGCGTGTGCGTGTGTGTGTGTGTACACACACAATGACATAAACAGAAGGAGACACTGTAAATGTACCAGCAGAAAATCAGTGGTTAAAGATGTCAACAAACTGGACCAAGCGTGCAACCATGTAAAAAAAAAAAAACATCAGGGTCTGTGTTCTCACACCAGGGAACTCAAAAAAAGGACACAGTTTCTCTAATTTCACCGGCCCGAAAAATCCCATGTTATGCGCATCTGCCATACGCTAAGGCACGAGATTAACGCAATCCAGCCACTGCGCTCCGCTCCACTTTGTCATCTAGGATGAGAGACTGTGTGCTGACTCACCTTGCCAGAAGGAGAGGAAGATGACAGATTTAACCATGAAGAACTTGAGCATGGGGCTGTAAGGGCTGAGGAGGTCTCGAGTCGCAAAGTAGAAGAGGAAGAGGGCGTAGAGGGACAGACTGACGGAGATGTTATAAATGATGGTCACATACAGGTAACCGCTGGCAACGCTGCAGAAAAAAACCCAAACCGACAAAATCAATGTTTATCCTGTTCTCATCCAGCATGTCCTTTAACTACGGTTAACCACAAAACCGTCGATTACCATGGTAACAGCTCTGAATGCAACATAAACGTGCAGTCAAAGAGGTTTAGGAGGTTTTAAAAGGTGTTATATTTTTATAGTAGAGAGGTCATACAGTATTGCAACACGGCAGCATTGCCAAATGAAGGAAAGCACACAGTCCAAAACACTTAAGCGCATACTTGAAGTCACCGTCGCGATATTTCCCAAAGGCCTGAAGGATGACAGTCACGACAGCCATCAGGGGTTTCACCACGCAGAACTGCAACGTGGCCTGCACAGATCAAGAAGTAACCAATCAATATTATCTATCTGAAACAGCGATTTTTAATAGATGCAAACAACACCTGAAATAATGGAAATCACATGGTGCAGTCGGAGGTGAAGAGAAGACGTGAGTAGGAGGCTACAGAGAAAAAGAGAGAGAGAGAGAGAGAGAGACAAAGAGAGAGAGAGAGAGAGAGAGACAGAGAGAGACAGAGAGAGACAAAGAGAGAGAGAGAGAGAGAGAGAGAGACAGAGAGAGACAGAGAGAGAGAGAAAGGGAAGAGCACTCACCTGTTTACAGAACCTGAGGAAGCCAATAGAGTAAGTCTTGCCCCACAGGCAGCAAGTTCCATATATACAACTGGACCTGAGACAGAAAGGCCAGATTTCACACAAGGGCAGCAAAGCGCACGAATTACAGTCCACAGTCATGGCCTCAGTGAAGTCACGGAATAAGAGTATAAGGTCAGGGCAATGAGATTTTAAAATAGAAAAGTTCAATCATTGTGGCAACTGAAGAAATTTTTAGAAAGTAAGATTAAAGAACTCACTCAATGGGTTTTCCCCTGATTTCTGCCATGATGGCACTCTCTCCCCCCAGATATTCATAACAAAGACTCAGGAAGTTGTAGATCACAAACGCTGCAAAAAGAACATAAACGATACCAATTTTGGGTGCAGAAACATTTCTATAGATTCCATAAACGACGCACTAATAATTTACACGCATAATCAAGTCTGACATGTTTACATTATACTGCTCCTTTGAGAATTCCTAAGACACAGAAGTGTAGACTCCTTCAGAAATTCTGATAAAAATCAAGACGGTCTGAACTACAATCCTGGACCACCCTCAGGCCCACACAGAGAGTGGTTAATCCTGTTTATCACTAAGCACTGAGTGCCTCACCAGTTACATCCATATAGGCTTTCAGCAGCTGCTGAGCACTGGAAAAAAACTCTCTTTATTTCATTCAGATACTTAATTAAGAAACTGTGTAAGTGTTGCATGAATATGTTTGATTCAAAACAGTCATAATTACCATTTTAAAACACGAGCAAGCTCACAGTTCTACAGTCGCTACTTAAACTGGCTAATGTGACACAAGAGAACGTGGCCAATTAAAGCAGTTCTTTCTTAGTTCTCGTTATTTCCCATTACCAGAGAACAGCCACCGCATTCTACTCTAAACTGTCAATTTCAATGTTACCATTCAGTGCAAATGAACCTGACTAAGAGCACACATATAATACAGCTCTGGTTAAAAAAAAAAGTGGGGGGGGGGGGGGGGGGGGGGGCGCACTGGTTCAAGCACAGTCTATACACAAATAACACCAAAATAATCATTATGTATTTTGTCATGATTCCTGGCAGCCCCGTTAGGCATTGTGTGAATGCGTGCCACCCGTGTGGCTCTAAATATAGGCAGTGTACCCTGAGGACACAGCTGCTGTGATGGTCTGCTGGTGCTGATTGGAGAGAACACAGCTGAAGGGCTAACTCATGCAAACATCAGCTTTCCTGTCATCCCCGCCCTAAACTTCTCCCCCACTACCCTCTTACCTACACGTGCTTCCCAAAGACAGCGGATCTGGCTCCACATGGCAACATCACATCACGTCAACTCAAATTACATCATAACCGTGACTGTTCAGTTCTGCAGATCAGCAGACATAACTAGAAAAGCGTATTTGAAATGACTGATAATACCTTCACATTAAAACTGTGTTGAAGGAGTGGGAGACCTAGCCCATATATGGCTTAAATTAATCCACGAATCGATCAAATGTAATGGCCCTATTAATTTTAATTTATTTAGACATAAAACCAACGTTTGGCGTGCAGTCGAATCAGGAAGATTTTCTTCTTTTCAAAGCCAACGGAGAAAGTGGTTGTTCCTTTGGTAACAAAGCAAATAAATCTTAAAGGAAGGTCATTGGTTTTACTGTTCCTGAGAATCTTCTCCATAAAGGAAAAGTAAATTAGGTTGCTAAGCAACAGGCAGCATTTCCAGAAAAATCCCAAAAGAACCTCAGAAGGCGAGAACAAATACACTTGCCCACGGAGACACATAACGAGGCAAGCAGAGGGAGGGCCATCTGCTGCTGACACTCCAACAGAAGTTACCCACACTTGTACCTGCAGCTAAAACACAGACCGACTCTGCAGACACCAATTACTACTGCTAGACTGACAAAACGAGCTTAGTGAAGGGTTTGGACATTGCTACATGAACGTGACTGTTGGTTACCATACATGCTAAATTTCAGCCTATTCAGAGCACACAAAAAAAGTGAATGAGGTTACAACTGTACCCAAAAATAAAGTAGATGGCAGAGGATATCGACTAAGCCCCCCGGAAAATGCGATTTCTGGGAAGCAGGCTATTACATGTGGTTCTCTACCCTTGGTGGAATAATTGTAAAGTGTCGAAAACTTGAGGCGATTTTTCAGTGCTTACCGCTGTAACATTTGGTATGAAAGGAGGGTACTGTTATGTAACACAGAGGAAACTGCCTCCAAGTCTGGCACTTAATCTAAATTTCATCCAGTATTGCAGAAAATATTGGACAACCTTTAAGTACCAACAACAATCATATCACTTCCTCTAGGGTTTTTTTTTCCACTCACTCTCTGCAGTAAGTACAGCAAAAAAAAAAAAAAAAGGGGAATTTTAAAGCAGCAGTATTTTTATGATTCACGCATACCTCCTCAGAGAGAAACTGAAGGTCTTGGGGAGAAGCAAAACACAGCCTTACCTTCATAACAGTCCCTGACTGTGTCAAAGTAGACGTAGTACTGGTCGTTGGTAAAGAAGAGGAGACTAAGCCATGAATCAAAGGCATAGATGGGCACGATGAACAGAATGCGTACTATGTGTCTCTGTTCATTGGGCGAGTTGTAAAAACGCAAGTGCATGTAGATCTACGAGAAAGAAAGAGAGCACCCATTAAGATGAGGACAAATTTAAAAAAAAAAAAAGAACTAAGGCATCCAGTCCATCTCCGATTTTCCAATGAGAGAACATTTAGCAGTATTCAGTGATGACAACGGTACAGTTATGACTGATTAATCAAAATACCATTTCATGCTGAAGTTAGAACCCAACCTCTAAATGTAACACAAGTGCCCTTAGTGTACTGACTGCAAGGAAGAGGGATTTAGATGGACTAAGGGTTCTGACAGGTTATTACCTGCTGACAAGTGAAGAGCAAGGCCGTCCACACAAAGAAGCCAGACACCGCCTGAGCCGTGGTGGTCATGAGGAAGATGGGCTGCTCAGCAGTGGGAAGAGGAGCTGGAAGCCAGGTGATGTTGGGCCCTGTAGGAGCCCCTGTGACTGGAGACCCAGGGGCCATCTCTACTGGAGGACTGTCTCCCAAGTGCTCAGATAGTGGAATGTCGCGGCTTTGAAGCCTGTGCATCTAAAAAGAAAAAAAAATAACAATTCAGCAAGGATGTTCTTCAAAAGACTGCTGACTTTGGTTGTTGAAAAGTCATTGTGAGAAAAGGCAACAAACGATCACGTAATGTTATCAACTGTCATACGTTAATAACAACAGAACAGTGAGTGCAAAACATAAACATCCCTGGATGTGCTTAGGCAGCCCTGTATGCTCTTGATATGAAATGGCTGATCAGTTGTGAAATAACTGGAGGGGGGGGGGCTTTTTTTTTTTTAAAGAAATCATTACAAACACATGACAACTACCAAGAAAAAAACCCTCCCTCACTTTGAAAGTCTTACTGAAATATGTCGTCAAACTCCAGACTAAAGTCTATCAAAGCCCTTTGTAGTCCGATAAATAAATAAGAGCGAGAGAAAATAAAGAAAGAGAAGAAAGAAAGAACCAAATTTAGACCACAATGACTCATGTTGCCGATGACTAGTTCAAGGAGATAGATTAACACTGGACAAATCTGGGGGGAGGGTCTTCAACTGACACATCATTGAAACTACTGCACTCGGTATTATAAAGCAACTAGTAATCCATTGATGATCTTTAACAGAAGCTGTGTGTGAATTGAAAGCGTATACGGCGTTTCCTAAAGCACAAAAGCAAAGCGGAATGTGTTAATGGACATGGGAAACACAATGCCTTGGAAATGAGTTTGCTGATGCAGAGGGCCATCTGTTCTCATTTAAAAGGCAAAACATCTATCAGACAAACAAGCAGACGCAAGGCACGCTGACACAATAAGACCAACTAGTCGGCTGACTGGCAGGTGGGAGAGTTTTAAGATTTCAGATATACAGAGACCATGAGAAAATTCCTCTTACGTTAAATTACTAAGTTGACAATGAGGAGCCAATGAACAAATAATTCTGAAACCATCACACCGTATACATCTCCTGAGATACGCGGTGTCTGCAAAAAACTCCAGTGAACATGCGAAACAGTTTCTGCCTATTAATCCATTCTAACCGATGAGTGAAATTTTGATTAGATTGTTATATCAAAATTAAAATGTCCATTTAAAAATTTGTATATCTGACTTCGTCTCAGTAACAAACCATGTGCTCTAAAATTCAACCAATCCAGATTAAAAGTATGAAGAAACGTGCCAGTGAAACAAATATAAACTTTAAGTGCCAGATATATTTTCTGACAGCCTAGATGTCTCATAACTACAATTAAATATCCAGATTCTGATATGAAAGACAACTAACCGCTTAGCAGGAGTAAGTGTAATTCAGTTTAGCAAGCTTGTTACATTGTTTAGAGACAAGGAAATTTTTACTAACCTAATACACAGACGATGTTTCAAAAACTGCCCTTGTCCAGTTGGGGACAGCAAGCACCGATTCGGCCTTAATTCCACAAAGCCATCGTTCTTCTGTCATCCATGTTTATCTTCCTATGCCGAGTTGAAAATCTCTGCGTGTAAATCCGTGCTCTATTTTCCAGAAAGGCCATTAAGTAGCCATATTCGTAGTCGTGCAACTTTTTAAAAGCTATTGCGATCACTCTCCAAAACTTGAACGACAGACCACTTTCCGCAACCAAGCTTTAGTATCCTCTCCCAACTCTTCTCTAGCTACGATGGTCAATCCTTAGGGATTAGTTGACACAGTGTTTTAAGGTGTGCGTTCAATACTCTAAACTCGCCCGTCAACGATCTAAATTCAGTAATGACGCATGAGCGTGGTCGGTTGCATTATTCGTGTATTGTGGGCACAACCAAGAGAAAGTAGTCAATTTTACCTTATTTGGTGTGTCCTAATTGCAGACACAAGTGTAATATGAACCGACAAAGATTGGATGAGGAGTCAGTGATTTAATTATTTGTGGCCAGATCGAATGTGATTTGTCAACAGTCGGTTACAAGGGAAAAAAGATGTCAGATGGATCTTGACGACTGAAAAATAAGACAAACGCTTAAGTTAACACAGTGAACGGAAGTATTATTAATAATAAATTATTGATGACGTTAACACAGCTGAGTCTTGAAACTGTGTGTGTGTGCAACATTTGCTTAGAGTTTAGAGAAAAAAACACAAAATTACGTAGAATTGTCGACATGGACTGAGTAAACAGAGAGAGAAATACCCTGCACTATTTTGCCTTGAGTGCAGCTTTCCCAAAATGGAAAAAAACAACCAGAAAACAAACAAACAAAAAAACAAGCTGGCTTACACATTATTTAAATTCTAGGAGCACACTCCTTGATTTTCAGAAGGTGAATATTTTGAAGAGTCACAAATAGCAAGTATTTCTGATAGAGTGCACCTTTGGTATGAGTTGTCAAATGTATAACTGTTACACAACGTTTACAATACTGAACATACATCTGAACGAGGCTATTCGTCATCACCTCACCCACGCCCCCTACCTACAGCGATCATTTCAGGACCCCCAAACCTGAAAAGGCTGAGTAGGTGAAACTGTTTCTAGGTGGAGCCAGTGTAACATTTAGGACGACGCTGTCCAAATTCAGGAAGTCAAACTTTCCGCGGAGTTCTGTAGTACTTCTGTTGGATTTATGACGTGACATTCAGTGTTTACGAGGTAAATCTGTTTCACTGAGCAAAACTGACTCATTCAGCATTGAGCAAATCTGTACATATTCCACGCCGAACTGCAGGATTTGCAAAGTAATGAAACATATTTGTAACAGAGATTTAGTAGTTGCTAATGTGTTGTAATGTGTAGTTGATTATAGCTAGCGTCCACACATTGATCAAATTTGATAATGTTCTTTTTGCACCACCTTAGTGAACGGTGTAAACCCATTCAAAGACAGACACTACTTGTTGCATGTTGTTTGTGCAAGTTTTTATTTCTAGAGACATCCACATCAGCTTAAAATGCACTATTCCAGATACTAGAATTCAAAAAGCTTCTTTACACAATAATACAGACCCCAATTTCACTTCATCGCCTCCGTCTTTATGGGCCCGTGAAAATAGCTGAAAATAAACCTTGGTCAGTATTATAAGGATACTTAAAGTGCTTTCTGCCTTCTTTTTTTTTAAACAAGAATTAAGACATCAATTCTGTAAATGCTTGAGTGCAACTTCAAAGAGGCAGATCCCAAAAGACATTTTTTTTCTACAAAAGCGACTGAAGATTAATAGATAGGCATATTTTTTTTTATTTACATAAGATATGCATTAGGATTGTTCTCTTAAACTGGAGGTGCTAGAGAGCTGAATATCAAGTGAAGTGTGAATACTACTGTCAAAATACAAGACACAAAGACCATTTGACAGAAATGAGACAACTCAAGAGAAACCACAGAATACAGGGAGAAATAAGGGACTTTACAGAGTAGTCCTTTATGCAGAACTCAGAAAAGCATTATTTTGACAGTTGTATTTTTCCTTGCTTCGCTCTTTTTTTCTTTTCTTTTCTTTTCTTTTTTTTTTTTTTTTTGCAAAACCAGAACACCTACAATCTGTATATAAACCATTCTGAGTCTTGCAGTCAAATGGAGGATAGAAAGCACGTACACTGGTAGCCTACAGGGTCAGCCTAACTCGTCGTCAACCATGTATGTTACCATTTGGGAGGTGAATAATGCAAAGAAAAAAAAACCTGTGTGTGTGTGTGTGTGTGTGTTGGGGGGTGGGGGGTCAGGTATGAGCCACAAATGATGGAGAATAGCCCTCAATTACACTCACAGACATACATTCACTCACAGACATTCACAGAGTGTCACTTGACTTTTACAAAACGTACAACACTTTCACTTGTGTTGATCCAAAGTAAGGCTTACCAAAACTTAGTGAAGGATTCTTGCAAGTGTTTCTTAGATTGTTTTTTTAAGATTTTTTTTTTTTTTTAAATATTATTTTACCTTGCCCCGAAGGCCTGAGGCGGAAAACCAAAAGATACATTCAGCGTTGTTATAAAGAGTAATTCCTCCTGAATAAATTCTATGGCCACAAAGCTAGATTGATCTACGTGTAGTTTTTGTTCAGGTGTAAAAGAGGTACTTTAAGTTAAGGAATGCTCAAATACAAAGCTGTATGAGGGATATAGCACTTAAAGATCTGCTTCTTTTCACTTTCATTAATGTTGTTAATTTTGCCTCGTGGTCAGACCCTCTTTGGTGAATTGAAGCACGTAGTATAATAGGTCTCTCCCTCTTCACTCAAAATTTAATGAGACCGCGTATTCTGCTCTCCAAAAACAAACAAACAAAAAAACCTTTTCAAAATACCATTGGTAAAAAAATCTATTCAGATGATTGCAACATGATGTGAAATTGTTGTGTAAAAGAAATATGTGAAATGTGCATTTATTTGGAGTAAGAAACAATAAACAATATCTTCAGGAACTCAGAACAATGAATAGATCTTCCACTGTTCCTGTGTTTCCAAGCGGACAGCGAATGAGAGACAGTGACCAATCTTGTTTTAGAGGTGAAGATTTCCTTTCTCCGCTCATGTAACTCACTTTCCCCAGTACATCCTCCATTTTAAATCTTGTGCTCTATTTTTTTTTTTTTTTTTTTTTAATAATTCCTCATAGCCCAATCATGTCTTTTCCTCTTTTGTTACATCTTTCCATTGCTCTTCACCTCGAGTCTTTCATTTGAAGGTCGGCAGGTTTGGGAAACCTTTCTCTCGTTCTTACCACTTTAATTTAAGTCGTTCGCTTTTTCACCTCCTCGTCCTCTTCGCCTTGAAATTTTTTAAAAATAAACGTGAACACAAAAAGCTCAAATGTCAGACATCTTCCGAGAGCAATCATTATCGCTGTAGTCAAAAGAAGCACTGCATTTTGTAGTTGGACTAGAACAGAGTGCCTTGCTACATTTATTTATTTATGCTTTAAGCCTGCATTGTAGGCTGTATACATTATAAATTACACTGAGAATCTCCCATGTACGTGTTCTTAATGGAATACATCCATAACTGTAAAATGATATAACAATATAACAATTAACAATTAGTTCAATTATTTACTTTGCCTTCAAAGCTTCAGGATTGAAATGAGTGGTAAATTGGATTTGTGTGTGTGTGTGCGTGTGTGTGTCATGTGACTTACTTGGCAGAAAACTGAGAGATAGAGAGATTGTAGTGTTCACTTCCCCAGGTGCTCAAATGGCACACTGACCTGAGGAGAGAGGGAGAATGAGATATTAGTAGAGAAAGAGAATTAGACAGAGAGAGAGAAAAAGAGAACAAGCGAAAAAGGGAGGGAAGGAGGGAGCCCTTAATTTGTCAGTCCGATAAAAATGAGGGACAGGTGGGAATAGGATGGATGAGGCCAGAAACAGATGTGATGTTAATTAAAAAAAAAGAGAGAGAGAGAGAGATAAAATCTCATTGGACACCTGTGGGGGAGTGATGCGGATCTGGTCGTGGCGCAGGGGGAGTTCGGCGGACGGGTTAGCAGGAGCACCGCGATGGAGGCGCATACACACCCTCCTCTCTCGCTCAGCGCGATGCCCAGCTCTCGGAGATGCGTTCCCTGAGACGGACAACACAAACGCACGCACACGGGCGCGAAGTCACCCAGTCACGCCAAAGCCCAAACAAACCTCATACACTTATCAAATGACAGACCATATATACACACCTCCTACGCAGAAAAAAGGCTGCAAGTATAAGAAGCGATAGCAAAATACAGCGACTGTCTGCCGACTCTTGTTAATAAATCAGTGGGTGAATAATTTATTAGATTCTATCATATTCACATTATGAAAAAAAAGAAAAAAAAAAACGATAGATTGTCTCTGGCTCTCACCGGTCTGTGGAACACGGGAAGCAGGTGTAGAGGAGGCCGGGTCGGGGCCATTTCGGACCCTGTTGTGGGCAGGCGGGTTTGGGCCAGAGGGCAGTGCACGGGCAGCTAAACCCTGAGGACCTCCACCTGTCGTCTCATCCCTCTCCTCCGCTTCTCTCTGTTCTTTTTCTTTGTCCTCTGTCGACCTGGAGCCCTGAGACAGACCAAAGCAAACACACGGGATGGAAAATACCCCCTCAAACTGAAATAAGCTATGGCTACAAGTGTCCGAAGACCAAGACATTAAAGCCGAACTTAGTCGGTGTAAATACATGACATACAAATTTTAACATGTTCCAGTCGAACACATAGTCGTAAGAGAATCCCTGTCTATGGAACAGGTTCCTGAAGAGCTGCCTCAAGTAGGAGTAATCAGGCTTGTCGTCAAATCTCAGGGAACGACAGAAGTTCAGATATGTTGAGAACTCGGCTGCAGACAAGCATAAAGACAGAAGGGTCCAGTAATGTAAAAAGAACACAGTAAAAGACAGACAGATTCACCGAGATTAAAAGAGACAGATGACAGCAAAAACCTGAAAGCGTGTGGCAAAACCCCCTCCGTAGGTAAGGGAGTTCGCGTTTTACTCACAGGGATAGCCTTTGCAGAGTACTTCAATAGGGGTGGACATCTTTTTCTCGCTGATGCGCTCATACTTCTGTCTTTTGGTGGCGGCCTTCAGGCCCTGCCAGGGCAGAGAGCCGAGGTTGAAGTACATAAGCACGTAGCCCAGAGACTCCAGATCATCGCGTCGAGACTGTTCTAAGGACGGAAGGTAACACAGCGTAAGACATGAGATGTACAACGTTCTTTTGATGATTCCCAGAAGATTTCTAGGGAGAACATGAACAAGTATTCGAAAATACATCGTACAAAAGAAAATTTCAAACCATAAAAGGCTGAGCATGGGTAAAGAACATGGGGTAAGGGGGTTTTGGGGGTTTATTTACCAATGCCCAGGTGGGTGTTGATGGAGGCGTATCGGGCCGTGCCGGTGAGGTTTTTATTTTCGCGATAGGGTATATGTTGATGGGTTCGGGCGTCGCGGTACTTCTTGGCCAAGCCAAAGTCTATGATGTAGACCAGGTTGCCCTTTTTGCCCAGTCCCATTAAAAAATTGTCGGGTTTGACGTCCCTGTGAATGAAGTTCTTGGAGTGTATGTACTCAATACGACTGATCTGAGGGGGAAAAGGGATGAAGACAGGTTGCCATCACACGGAATGTTCCGAAGCAGCTGTTAAAATATCGTATTGAAGGAACGCACATTCTGCACAAATATTTACAGTGGAAAAGAACAGAGAACTGGTTTGGGGAGTTATGTAATGTAATTCATCAGGGTTTACGTGATCATACTGTCATCGCTTGAAGTTGCATTGGCTGTTCTGTGGTGTTTGAATCAAACATTACTTACTATTGCAAAAAAACCAAAAAAACAAAACAAAACAAAAAAACAGAGGTCTACTCACTACTCACAGTCATCTGTATTCAAACTTTTTCAATCTGTATTTGAACTTTTGCAAACAAAATTGTTCTGAACAAGACTGAGACAAGGCCAAGGAAGCTCTTAGATATATCAGCGGGTTCTAATCTAGGAAGAGAGTACATTCCAGCTGTGCTAGAAATATGACTACAGTGAACAAACTGTGGTTCAGTTCCACTTTAAGTCCAACGCTGCGATATCTGAATGAGAAATACGACGTGAAAGTGACAAAAAGGAAATACTAATAGGAGCATGCACCTGGAACAGAGTGTGAAAACTAAAACGCGAAGGCAATCGTTTTTTAGATGCATTACCATCTGATCGGCCAGCAGTAACACTGTCTTGAGGGTAAATTTCCTTGAGCAGAAGTTGAATAGGTCCTCCAGGCTTGGACCAAGAAGCTCCATCACCATGACATTGTAGTCTCCTTCGGCACCACACCACTTAATAGATGGAATGCCAACTACGGTCAGAAAGAGAGGGATGGAGAGGATCAAAGGACCTCCTAGGACCCTATTCAGTACAAGCCGTGTTGACGAGTGCTTTCCCGAACATGGAATTCCTGCAGGACTTTGCTCTCGACCTAATCTAAAACCCCTTAATCTAACACTCAGAGGTCCCTTAAGTCCTTGGTAAGCTGAATCAAGCGTATGGAAAAAACCTCTGTGCCTTGTGGCCCTCCACGTGTAAGCTGCCTACGGTGCATCACACAGTGCCATACAACCCCATAAAAAGCAACGCTGATTCACTTTCAAAATGAAGGGCAATCCAGTTGCATTTCCAACATCTCTGGTTCTCACCTCCTCCCTGCATCATCTTGTAGAACTTGCTCTCAATGTGAAGCTGCGGGTGTTTGGTCTTCACACTCTCAAGTTTAATGGCAACCTCTTCCCCTGATGTAATATTGGCACCTATTGAGACCAAAGAGACACACGGTCCCAATGCTGTGATGTCCTACATGCAGTCACCCATGCAGTAATCCATGGCTTAGTGAATCAATAATCTGCAGTCAGATGTTTAAATACATTATACCACAGATCTGAAGTGGTATCTACGAACACAATGGCTGAACAATTTGAGAGTGTATCTAAGGACTAGTTACCCAAGTAAATGTCACCAAATGAGCCACTGCCAATTTTCCGCCCCAGGCGATATTTATTCCCCACTCGCAAATCCATTGTTTCTTCTTTAAACGTGGCCTATGACAGAAGAAGACATTTGAACAGATACAGTAAAAAAAAAAAAAAAATCAAAGAACTCTGTATAGTTGAACAAATAAGTGCTCAAACAACACAATGAAATGTACGACACCTCCATAATTGTATGGAAATAACATTAGCCAATTTATTCCTCCACTACTTTGCTAAAATTTGATTTCTTACATGAAATACTCAGGGCATTTAGCAAAACTGAGTAAAACATCGTTTCACTGTCTTTTGCAGCAAAGCATCTAATAAATCCCTCACTTTTCACAATAACAAACTCCTTAATTACAAACGATGTGCAAGGAGAAAGTCATGTTACAGGTGCTCAGTTGGTTTCAGTGTCCAGATTCACCAGCTAAATTTTATTTTCTAGTAAAGGTAGGGGTAACAACAGTGCTGGTATCTCAAATACCCTTCAGCCTCACCACTGATTGCTCACACCACTGATTGCTGGGTTGGCTTTGTCAAAGGCTGCTGAAGACAGTGGACCAGAAAGGAGCATGTGGCCCACATATGTCACCATACCCTCATGCAGATGGGACCGATGACAGTGATGGGATCACTGTGCTGTGGCCTACAGATGAGACCGGAAACTGTGCTCCCTAGTCTCTGTGATTACTCCTATTTTCTAGGAGTTCTAACCGAGAGTGAAATTAACGTCATGTTCAAACGTCTTGGCCTCACAATAAACTCGCGTCTACAAAGAGTCCAATTCAATTCTTTATCTCTCAACCTTAACGCTGATGTTTGCTAAGCGCACTGGCGCATACAGGCCACCGTCGCAGCATTCAGGTGGGTGGTACGGTTACACGTTGGTTGGTTTAGACGTGTTCATCGTTAGATTTGGTTCCTCTTCTAGAAAAGCGCTATATACTGCAACCTTTTTCTACTTTGAAGTCTTGTTCCCCTGAGTTGCCGAAACTACCAAGACAAAATTGACGAACCATGCCACAATGCATAGTCCTCCCTATCAAGAACAGGCGATCTTTGAATAAGATAGATTTGAGGTTTCTCTGTCTTTATAACATCGCTTTTGTTAACCTACCAGCTTACAGCTGAATGTTGCTCGAATGTAACGGTAACTCAGGGGGTGTTTTTCTGTTGCTGTTGCAGTCAAAATATCTTGCAGCCGCACCCAAGACTTTGACACCCTCCTCGACATATTCAACTGCCCATTTAACCGCCAATGTTTACCACAACCACTGCCCATACCTTCAAAAACACGTTTTATGATACTGATTAAGCACTGTTGTGCCATGGCTTACCTGATAAAATGAAGCAAGTCAAAATGTGCTGCTTATCGATGAATCTGAAATCAGGACCCTGGAGAGCGAAGGGTGTGAGCGAAATTTTGATCGTCTCATTCCAAATTTCTCTCGAACAGTAGCTTTCTTAAAGAATTCTCCGCGAACTCGAAAATCCCAAATCCCAGTTCTTAGACTGACCTACATGCATTAGCTAGCTAGCAAGCTGCTTTCCCCACCTTTTTGTATCCAAGCGCACTTCTGATAGCAATGATGTCATTCACAAACTAGCAAAAAGACCCGGATCACTTCAAGGAACCACGCGGATGTCTCATGCCTGGGCGCATGTGTAAAATTATGAGCTGCGCCTCTCTGGGATCGTCAAACCTCACAACAACCAGAGAGGGCAACTTCTCATGCTTTTCTTATCGTTGTAATACAACGGTTGTGCATGCATATTAATGGATTATTAATAAAATTTGTATCTGAAATAGAGGGAAATTACAAAATATATCCACAATGAGGTTATGTTCACGTGATCAAACTTGAGCCTAAATTTTCTCTCACATATTTTTCTCACAGATAGAATGTCGAATGTTTAGAGCCGAACACCAGTTTTCTCAGTCGTCCTCCTTGGCCGTCATTTTTCTATTATCTCTGGGAACTGGCGCACCTTCTTAAATTCGACATAGAAACACTGCAGTCGCGCACGGGTCTCTGCACACGCTGGTAATTTCGTGAGTCGAAATGCGAGGCAATAACAGAGAGGCCCATTAACAGCATTCAATCATGAGTCTGACACATTCGGATGAAACCTTTTTTTAGCCCATTGGAAACTGGTGAAAAAACTGCAATGCTCAGAATAAATCGAAAACTGAGTAACCTATATTGTAACTCGTCCGGTGCCTGTAGAGGGTACATGTAAGTTAATGTACCAAGTCAATTAAAAATCTGCACTGGGTGTAACAGTCAGAACAGCAGAAATGCAGTTCTGAAAAATCGATAATTCTCTAAAAGAAACTTTACCAATATGTTACGTCAGATCTTCCACATGAATTTACGCAGCAGTATTCAGTCCTCAGCAGTTAATTTATGGTCTGTTCATTTTGGCAACCACATTTCATTGCCCATTTGTTTGAATCCAAGTTTAAATATTATTAAATATAAAGACAGCAAAAAGAAAAGAGGAAAAAACACCTAAAAAGTCACGGTGTGGTCTGTTTCCAGTAATCGGGAGAGACTGTATCTAGAAATTGATCTACTGTTCAGTGTAATTCAAAACCTGCTTTTCAAGAGCAACTGATTGTCAACACTTGACATTTCAGAAAAAAAAATGCTTATATTAAACAGGACACACAGACACAAATAAATTTCGATAAACACTTCACATGACAACAAAATGTAATTCAACCTTTATTAATTGTCTTGTTCTTGTTAAATTAAGTTCTTTTCCTTTGTAAAATCAGAAAACAAAAAACAAACAAAAAAAATCCTGAACAGGAGTCATAAAGCCCACCTTAATTTATCATGGTACACAACAACAAAAAATAAAACAATTGGTAACTTTAAAGTGTTCCTAAAACACCCCTCCAGCTCAGCTTGGTATAACAGGTTTGGCATGTCTCATGTTTCAGTATGAATGCCTTCAGTTGGTTGCTTCTTCTAAAAAAATCTTTATTATTATTATTATTATTGCAATTCATACAATATATAAAACAAAAATGCTGCTAAAACCACAACTTAAGAAATATTCATTAGTGCCAAATGTTCTTATACTTGCTGTCTACACGCACAGACATACTTGCATACACTTATCAAGCACACGTAGACATCAAACACCTGAAGTAAGCTGTCACACACGCGCACACACACACGCATTTATTCACCTCCCTGACCAGCACAGACATAAGCAAACACACAGCACGCTTGTTAGTTTTCAGTCTCTCACCAACACATAGTCCACGGATGCCACACGCAAACACTCGAAATAGGTTCTCCTCCAAAATGGTCTTCTCTCATGCACACACACACACACACACAGGCAGAAAGGGCACCTTGTACAGCTAAATAACATCCAAATGATCAGTCATTATGACAACAGACTTGATTAAGAAAAAAAAAAGAAAGAAAGAGGTGAAAAAAAAAACAAAAAACGAGGTCAGCATTTCCTGAAGGAAAAAAAGACATCTCTGGATTACACTGTTCCACATTTAAAACAAAGAAACTGAAAAAAACAAAAAAAACAAGGTACAGTTTGTCAAAACATCAGAACAGTGTGTCTGGGTAAATGTGTTTGATTCTGTCTGAAAATGGGACTTGTAACATTATGAATCGCCTTGTGTGTTCAACACCAACGTAGAACATCCATATGATGCATATTTTTACTTTCTTTTTTTTTTTTTTTTTTAATTTCTTTTTTTTTTTTTTTATGATTTTTTTTTTTTTTTTTACAGTGCATGCCTGAGTGATACTGTCTCAGTATGCAAGTGTGATCTCTATAAACTCAAGATTTAGGATTCATCCAGTTGAGTCTGTGTCCAAGTCCAACTGTTTTCACTTTTTTTTTTTTTTTTCCTGTTCAAGTCTTGCTGCTGAAGTCTTCATTTAAGGGTAAAACTTGTGTAGTTGTATATGCACATGTACGTACGTATTTCAGCAGTGCTGCTCTGCGTACTACTGACACTCGCTGTGTTCCAAACTTAACACTGTACTGAACTGCGTGTGTCACTTTTGATAATGTGGTACAGAGTTTGGAACACGGGCGCGTTGTCCGACACGTTTGACAGTGTGTAAACATGAAGCCAGTGTTGTCTGTAAGCATTTTTGCAATGTCTCAACTGAGTATTCATCAGAATATTTAATGCATTTTGGTAAGTAAATGTATTTGTAAAAAAATATTTTGAGTTCGTCAGCATTTGCGTGAGTATTTTTGACCATTGAGTGTTCACTGAAATTTATGTGTATAATCCTACAGGTTTTGTCACAGTAACTGGAATTACTAATTATGTGTCCATACGCAGACTTAATTTCTGTCAAGCCACCATGTATTGGCATGTATGTGAACGTCTGTATGAATCACTATCAATGAATGTACTTTTGAAGGTACTTATATGCCTGTTTCTATATAACTGCCAGTATACAGATGAGTGCTTATCATAATATTCATGTTTATATTTTGCAATATGTGCGTGTGTGAGAATGTGAGTGTGTATGTGTTGTGTGTGTGTGTGTGTGTGTGTGTGTGTGTGTGTGTGTTTGGGTTTAAGTGAGTGGATGGTTCAGTCAGATGGAGTCAGCCCCTCCTCCAAGCAGGTCTCCTGGCAGCAGTGCTCCAGGACTGCTCATCTGGTGACGGTCCTCCATGGCTGGAGACCCCCAAAGGCTGCTGCCAGAGTACCCTGGAGTCATGCCCCTCCACAACCCTTGCCTGCCAGGTTCTATGCCCCCAGCACTGCCGCCCACACCACCTCCCCCCACACCATTGCTGCTCCATTGGGCGAAAATACTGAGGCTTGGCCCCTGGGCGGAGGCAGGGTCTGGGGAGTTACCGGTACCGTCCAAACTCTGCCAGCTGGAGCCTGAAGGCCCTGCTCCTCCCCCGTTGTTGTTTCCTCCTGTCGTGGAGTTTCCACCTCCGGCCCGCTCCCTCTCGCCTCCGGGGGCGCTCCCAGCACTGCTGGTGCCGACCGGACCCGACCCTGATGACCCCTGCCCGCTTCCCGTCCCCGAGACGGCTCCGCTCGCCCCAGTTCCGCCGCCGCTCGCGCCCCCCCCTGCCTGGGAATGTGCAAAATAGCGAGCCACTTCCTCTTCGCTCACGAACTCGGCCAGTATTGTGGTGTTTCCCAAAACACACCTTGTGAAAAAGAAAAAGAAAAAACAAACAAACAAAGATTCTAAGTCTGAACTGATTTCAGATAACGCACAGACCGCAGCTTTCTCACTTTATAATCACACCTGTGACCTCTTAACCACACTGACTGAAGGATGATCTTTCTGTGAGTCTGCGTTTGGGAAGAAACTTACATGTGTAGTGCACTCTGGGCCTTCGCTGCTTCTTGTCGGGAGCTGTAACGAATCAGAGCGCTGCCCTGGGTCAGACCAAGGTGGAAGGTCAGCAGAGGACCATGCTGCATACAGATAGTTCTCAGAGTGGAACCATCAATCTGAGGAGACCAAAGCCAGATAAAAAGTGATTGTAGAGGGTGAAAACTGCAATGACACTTTCATTTTTTCCTATTAATTTCCTATTTCATAACCCTCAAAAATGAAGATGTGAAATTGAAAAAACCTGACCGAAACAAAATAAAAATTATACGAACAATAGTTCTACTTATGTGTGAACTGCGAGATTTGACTGGGGTAGAAAGTCCTACCACAGACCACAGATCAAGTCTATGGAGCATATATGTGGTTACATGTATGGTTAAGGACCAATAGTGACATGGAACATACAAACGTCAGTTACCAGTCTGTTTTAGTTCTGTTCAGCACAGTGCAGAAGGTGAAAAATGCTATTCTGTACCTGAGGAGTGAGATTACTTAGCACCAGCCAGCAGCTTCCTCTAGAGGCACCACCATCACTCCATGCCGAGCCTGTTACACAACACATGCACAGACGTCACTCACTCTCTTTCTAAGTCTACATCCACTCACAGAGACACATGAATGAGCCTTTCACATACACTTAGCCTCAGCTGGCTATAACAGAAAAATACAATAAAACATTTGTTCCGTCTCAGACTTTCACTCGTAGTCTATCAGATTACAGGCCATTCAAAGACATTCAGGAGTATTTAGAGCTATATTACATCATGTCAAAATGCTGACTAGCTATTTTCAAGATCCAAACTTCAAACCGTGACATTACCAGGCCCGTATCTGGTTTCCTGGCTGCCGCCAGAGCCACCCCAACCCCTGGCCAATCGTGGACCTCCTCCCGCCCACGGGGAGAGGGAAGATGACTTCTGATTCGTCAGACCAGGCGGTGGGCGTGGCAGCTGAGAGCTGTTGCGATTTGCCTTCCAGGGCTTGTTGTGTCCTATGGGCTCAGGGGGCCAGCTGGGCTTGTACTCGTTGTACTTAGCTGTGGGTACGGTACAATAAAGTGTAGGAGATAAATCACACTGCCTTACAGCAACACATACGGAGGGAGAGACAAACCAGTTAAGGTTGTAGTCACGGAACACTCAAGTGACTCTCCAAACTACAGCAGAAGTAAGTCTATTCAAAGGAAAACCCTACATAAGACATAACACAGAAGAAAATAGGGAAAAACAGCAGGATTTTGAGTTACGAGTCCGATTACCTGGGTTGTGTGCATTGTTGAGGGGGCTCTCTGAGGCACTGTAGGGCCAGGCACCGGGTGAAGGCAGCAAGGTGTTCAGGGAGGGGTTTGATTCTGAATCACAGAAAAACAGATGGGTATAAACCACACTTCCAAGGACACAGCCTGAGAACTGTTGTTGTTTTAACGTTTTCTTGTTTTAAACACTGCATGATGAGTCAGCCCTCAGGAATTAAAACAGATGTCAAGTGTTTGTACCTGTGTTATCTCTTAGCAACTGGTGATCACTGTCGTTGAGGCTTGACACTCCAGATGAGCCTAGCATACTCCCTGGGGTCATATAGGGATCAGATTCAGGATCAACACTCTGAATTCCCTTCCAAGGCACCCCCGGCTGGAATTCTGCGGAAAGCAAGCCAAAAAATAACATCTCAGTCAAGTCTGGGAAAAATAAGGTGACACAAGTAAGCACTGGCCTGTCAGGTGATATGACAGTCAGTACATCTCTAGACAAATGCACACTAATGCAAGATTGGGTCATCTTCGTTCCATCTCCTATGGAATTCCAGACGCTTCCGAATGAGTCCGTGTTTACCTGGCGGCCAGCTAGAAGTGCCACTCTTGGTCCCCATCTTGTTTCCAGGAGTTCTGTGCCAGTTATCATTGGAACCTTGGGGAGGTACACCCAAACCATCCCCACCTAGCAGCTCAAACTGGGAGTATGGGGAGCTGCCCCTAGCCTTCATTGGAGCAGCAATGGGACCTGTAGATGGAATGATTTAATATCAGCATGACACATACTGCAGATGCAGGCACCACCATCCACAGTAAAAAGGCGAAGCCGCATTGTTGCCACAAAATAACCTTGTATCTGACATACAGTAAAGTGGAAAGGCATCAGATACAAGTGTGGAGTGTGCACTGTTCTGTGCCCTCTCTGTGTAGTTTCTGGATTCTATAAGAGCACATTGGCCATGCCTTTGTTCCTTTTCTGCTGGTAGCAGTGACATGAAAAACTGCCTTCATTTTTTTTTTTTTTTTTACCATAAACACAGCTTCACACAGCAATTTCCCTGTCAAACCTGACCTCATCAGAGAGAACCAACCATTTTTGTGCAGTGTGCTGTCAGGAGGGGAGGGGGCTGGAGAATGCCCTTCCATCATCCACTTGAAGCGAGACTGCTGTCCTCCGCTTTCCTTAGGACCCCCGACCATCGAGCCCAGCTCCAGGCCAGACAGATTTACCCCAGAGCTGAACCCTGAGAGGAGAGAGACGGAAGACGACCCCATTCAAACGACCACAGGAGAACAACTGTTCATGGGTTTTTCTTTAAATACATATTAAAACAGATGAAAAGTAATTTCCATTTTGAGGGGGGGGGGGGGGTACGATATCACAACAAATCTGGTCACACCAGTCTCACACATACAGACAGAACTGCACGACACACATGTTGCACTACTCGTAATGGTGGCTTGCGTGAAAGCAGTTACAGTTTGTATTATGTTTTAAAATACAAATCTGACCTTGAAACTCACCAGAGTATGTCCCTTGTGTTTTTGAATGCAGGTCAGCCACAGATCCCCCGAGGCCAGGATGAGAGAGCGTGTCAGACATGGGCATTTTTGGGCCACCCAGGTGGGAGGGGGAGAGTTTTGAGCCCCCACCGGTACTTCCAACCTGCTGCTGCTGTCTTTGCTGCTGTAGAACAGCCATGATCCTGGCAAGCTGAAGACCAGGAAAAGCACAGATTAATTATACTCCAATCAAGCCACAGTAAATCACATGCTTGTTTTTCCATTGGCTGCTGCTGCTGCTGCTGCTGCTGCTTCTACCCACACGAATGCCACTGACCAACGCTGACTGACTATCAGGCTAACCTCTGTATTACAGCCAATGCGATTGCTACTTGCTACATTTTGTAAATGTGTTGCAAGCTACAGTGTCAGAACGAAGGAGATCTTAGATGCAGTGTGGAGTTCATGCTCATGGCTTCCTACGCAGTTTCAGTTACGTTTACATGTATTCTTTTTACAGGCGCTTTTAGCCGAAGCAGCTTCAAAGACAACACCCATGTTCTCTGATTCCTAGCGACATTTCTTACTAGATCATGACACCGTGCCCTGCCCACAGCTTTTAAGTAACATGCTACAAAAATCAACAGACCAAACGGCTACAACTCAACTAAAAAAAACCCCAAAAACAAAGCAGAGGTCGTCATAATAACATTGTGCTTGGATCTGTAACGAAAACAATTTGGCTGATGAAGAAATTCTAGACCATATCAATCGTAGCAATGTCGTAACTGTACTGAAGTCTTTCCAAAAGGGACGTACCTGCTGAGGATCTGCCTGTTGCCGCATGTTCTGAGTGAACTTCCTCTGGTTTTGTAAGAGTTGCTGCTGCTGCTGCTGCTGCTGCTGCTGCGGTTGCTGCTGTAGAAGTAGTTGACAGGCCTTGAGACGGGAAGAACGTTTAAGAAAATGTCAGATTACACTAACAGCCCTAAGGCCCTTAAAATGCTAAAACAAAACAAAAACAAAAAAAACACAAAAAAAAAAACACTGACTCATGATTTTTTTTTTTGAGTGAATACATCTTTTACTTTCACCACCATCACTACCACCACCATCATCAAAGGTGTGGCTGTGCAACGGGAGAATGACAAACAGAGCTATAACTCATCAGTCACGTGAGGTCAAGCTCAGTCTTGTGTTATTACAGAAAGTGCACCCCCACCCCCCCCCCCCACTCAGAGATTTTAATTGACGCCCACATCCATTGGAAAACGGCAACTGCAGCGTATGGATACTCACTAACTGGAACTGGATGTGAGGGGGGTAGATGCTGCTGAGCATGGCAATGTGCTGTGGGGACAGCTGAGGGGGGAAAACCCCTCCACCCACTCCTCCGACCCCGCCCACTCCCCCGACTCCGCCCACTCCACCGACTCCTCCGACTCCACCCACTCCACCGCTGGGAGGGGGCATCTGCTTCAGCACAGAACCTGGCACCTGGGGACCAGCAACAGTGTCTGTCTTAGCTTTTCAACACAAATTAGCTGCTTTCTCATCAACTGCTCTGTGCAGGTACTTGTATATCTTACAGAAAGTGCAAAATCAGTTTTACTTCCTGTGACGGAGTTCAAGGTCATTACTTTTCTTTCACTTAGCTCAGTGACAGACATCCCTCCTCCTGGGAATCTACCTTGCTGTACAACTTTGTTTACCCTCCACCAAACACATTTGATTTAGATGAAGTTCTTGAGTAGCATCTGTGTGCTATAACAATGCGTGCATCATTAGGGTGGCTGTCAAGGGTAAACCCCCAGGAACAGGGCAGGTTAAAACTAGCTTAAAAGAAATCCCTTAAAGAAGGTCCCTTTCAAACTCAAATCAACCAATTGTCCTGGTACATGAATCATGGAGGTGCATTTTAATCTGTATGTTTTGGTTCAGCAATCTCTTGGAATGCACCCTTTCACACAGTAAACCAATATGACCAACTCTACCAGATATGGACTTGCAAAGAATTCACCCAATTTTCAAACAGATATTACCTCTTCATGCTTATTTGCTAATACTTTCACTGCCTGGTCCTGCAAGATCTCTTTTAGATCAGAATAGAGCTATACTTAGCAGATCTCAAGACCAGAAAAAAAAATCCAAGAATTTTATCCAGTAACCCATAGAAAATGAGGACAATGTTAAACAATTCACTGTACTTGTAAAGTGTGGGCAGCATGCAATGATTACACGTATAAATAAATTATAATAAGCAAAGCTATGACTGGATGTGTGAACCTACACTACATGGAGTAGATTCACCTTAATCCTAAAAGATACATCAGTACTACAGCAGTGTAACAATCTATTGAACAGACAAGTTAACTGTAGCAATAAAGGGCAATTGGCTAATATGCTAATAAAGTACCTGCGGTGACAGGAACTGATGAGGCACTTGCGCTCGTATCCCCGGGGACAGGTTTATGGGTGGCACACCGGGTTGGTGTCTGGATGGTGCCATTCCAGCCCCGCTTCCTAACATATGACCACCCGTCTGAGAGAGCAGGGAGAGAAATAAAATGAATACACGTGTGACTTCTCCAATTTCGAGTAAGAAAAAACAGAAAACAGAAAACAGAAAAGGTGAAAAGGACATTAAAAGGAGAGGAGAGCGAATCAGATCAAAAGGGAAAACATACAGGTGACTGACAGCGATATCAGCAGTAGGCGAATAGGAACTTTGACAGGCAACATCTGAAGGGGTCGTGGGTCAAAGGGAATGTGAGATGAGCTAAGAGAGATACAGTGATACAGCCTTACTTGTCTAGGGGGGTTAGGGTGGTTGTAGAGGGGAGAGGGCTTGAAGACAGTGGGCGGAGAGTATGGAGAACAAGGCCCCTCCTCCCCAAGGCACCCATCCTGATTGGTGAAAGGCAAGGTCTGCTGATCACAGCAACAGCCAGTCGAAGCAGACATGGCCCAAAACGGGGTTAATAAAGTGGGGGAAATAGGTGTAGAAGGAAGGGAGAGGCAAGGGAATCGAAGAGAAAAAAAAAAAAAAAAACCCAGAGAGAGGAAAGGTAAACAGAGATACAGAGGGTGCTCAGTTAGTGACACAAAAGGCTGCTTCGCAGAAAATCTTGCACCACTGAAGACCTGAGATGTAACTACCTTGTCATAGTAAGGCCCAGGTTCACCAGGACCCACATCTTTGGAACTGGCCGAACGGAAGACTGTTCCCCCTCCCCCTACTCGTCCACCTTTGCGCATCTCTCCGTTGTAGTCGTTCAAACCGACCCCGCGCTTGTCTCCGTCAAGTTTCTTGTCCTGAGGAGGGCCAGGGGCCAAATCCAGGGGCCGCCCACTGGGATCCTCTCCCTGGAGGAAGGAAAAAATAAATAAATAAATAAGAACTTCTCCCCGAGTTGGCCACATCAATATGAATGCAGTGATGGAAACATCAGTTAAGGATGCTGAGGGATGTGTAACATCAGAATGAGCAATTCTCACTAAACTTGTTTTGTTTTTTTTTCAATCTGCACTCATTTCATTTTAATGCTGCTCTTATCGGTCAAAAAAAATGACTGATTCATGCACTCTAACAAAATAAAATTCTTATTACTAGCATTTCAATGGCTCATTCCAAACACACAATCTAATTCCTTTACCACTTAAAAGTACTTACCAGAAGTCCCATGTTTGAGAACTGTCTAGTCATAGGGTTCATCCATGAATCTCCACCACTCTTAATGGACCCCTAAAGAGCAATCACACAACAGTTCTTATTTCCCTGATACTTCATGTAACCTTGGAAATATCAATTATTCCTGCCTCAGCAATCTGTGTATTTAAACACTGTCCGGTTCCACCTGGAAACAAAATTAAAAAAAATACAACCCTGGTCCAGTACACAAAAAGAAATCTTAAGGTCGACATACTTTGTTGCCCTTCTTGCCTCCATGACCTTGGCCCCAACCCCCAGAGTTATAGGAGGAGCTGCTGCCTTGAGAACCAGTACTGCTCCACACACCACCACCTTCCTCTTCCTCTTCCCAGCTGGAGTGACGTGACGCACTGACAGAGCCCTCTCCCTCACCCCAGCCTTCTTGCATAGACTTTGAACCTGCAGATCGAAGAATGTGCACAATTATCAACAGCCCAAACAATTAGTTCCATTCATCTGCGGTTTGAAATCCGGCCCTCTTCTCCTTTTTTTTATTTTTTGGAGTTACGACAGAAGCAACACTCTAAGGCACAAAACAATCCTCATATGCTAGGCAGAACACTCTGTAGTCAGACCTTCCTAAGAAAACAGTCAGTCGAGCTTGCGCTACAGTTGCTAGGTTAGCAAAACAAACAATCTCCCCAAAACTTGGTGTTCTAGTTATAGCTAGCATGCAATGAATGCTCCCCAGACAAATACATAATACTACTCAAACACTTCCAAGTACATTTGCACATGCAAGTGCGGTCATAGTATTTCACTCTTGAGTTATGAAACGCTTCAAAATCATACACGGTCAAAATCAGTTTATCCTTGAAAACTACTACATTTCAGTCCTACTCTTAAAAGCCAGGAACATGGCGATGACAAAACTCACCTACTCCTGCCACTGAGCTAACTTAGTCCCGCCATAATGACTGCGTAGTAGCATCTTATCAGAATTCATTTAATATTTATCTAACAGCAATAAATAAACAAACCACAAAATATGAAGACATCTTCCCTTTCAAAATCATAGTTACTTGACAGAAAATCTTCTTACCAGATTTGATGGGATTTGGGGAAGGGTTTCCCCAGCCTGAGGACTTCCCAGTATCTTCTGGTTCACCCCAACCCATCGGGGTCTCACTGGGTTTTCCCCAGGCTGCAGTGCCGTTGTCCACACATGGGCTGGACGGAGAACTGTTACCTCCCCATCCAGAGGGAGCTAAGAAATAAAGGTCCAAATGGTACAATATTTAAATTTCAGTACCTCAATTTCCTTGACTATCTTAAAATAAGAACGTTTCTATTGATCTCAAATGAGGACAAGAAAGGGATTTAAAAAAATATCTGAATATCAGTATCTACTGATCAACCCTTAAATTATTTCTTTTAAGCTTTCAAGCATGTCTTTTCATTACTTTCAACCACAATACCTTACTCCCAATCAGCAATTAATTAATTTAAACAAAAATTACATTTAGTCAAAGCTTTGAACCGGTTCAAGGAATGAAAACAAAAACCAGAAACAATCGATACTTCACTAGGAACAAAAATGAAACCAGACACTTTGTATTTCTTGTTCTGTAACTGAGACACTTATCTGAAATAATGCTAACCGGTTAATAATGTTACTTTTTCATTCTTTTATTTATTATAACAAATTTTCTGCTTGCAATAACTATGGTGCAGAGTTTTCTCCCTGTCTTCCTCTGAACATCACTCATGTCCTCGGATAGCGGACATATAGTTACCGGCGGTAGCCCATGATATAGCATGAAAGTGAAATGTGGTGTGGTCTCCCTATTTGCAACCAGAGGAGGTACATATTATGCTATGCATGTTATAAAATGTTGATCTTAGACATCAGCTTCATCAATGTTTGATAGATAGGCTACCATGTAAAGAGAACTAATGTTGGAAATAGCTAGCTAGCTCCAATTAGGCTAAACATAATGTGCACCCTATAGCAAATTAGCAAGCTTGTTAACTGCGGTGTTAAAATGACACAGTTTCTCATGACCGGGAGGCCACAGTGGATTTTGGCCCGAGGACAGATTGGACTACAGTGCTCCTAGTTAGTGATGCAATGCATTTTTATAATGTTTTGTGACATTAACGATAGAGACTATAGAGTAGGATATCTATCAATATCAATAGATGTTTTTATACCATCTGAAAGATACATATTGTCATCTCACACAGCCCTACGTGGAACGTTATTAACCGGTATTTCATTTGGTTCTAACTGGTTCAGGAACAATTTTAAGGTGGAACGCGAAACCGGAAACGTTCAAATATCGATTCTGCTCGGAACATACCGATTGAAAAAAAATTCGTGTTTGAAGCCCTGAATTCAGTACCACCCAGGACAGAATATCTCTATAACACACTGAGCCCCACCCTCCAAAAGCACTCTGAGGAAATATTATTTATCCTACCTATTCCAGGGCCTTTGTTGGATGAATGTGCAAGGTTCACATCCCTGTTCCCGAGGCCTGCAGGCTGCCTTCCAAGTGACTGCTGTGGCAGAGATTGAGGTCCCTGCTGTTGAGGCTGGGACGGTACATGCATTTGGGACTGCGTTTGCCCATTCTTGTCCCACAGGTTCACGCTCTTGTAGTTGTAGCTGCTGGGGTCACCCCATGCAGATGTTCCATCATCTATCTCCAACTTTCTACTTATGGACTGTGGAGAAGGCTCTTCCCAACCACTGGGCTCTGAGCCTTCACCAGGACCACCAGGCATTTGGGGGATGGGCCCTGAGGTCCACCCTGAACTTTGGCTCTGAGCTGGAGCAACTGCTTGTCTTCCCCAGCCCCCTTGCATCGCCCCAGGGTCCAGCGACTGAGACTGCTGGGGCTGTGATTGTTGCTGCTGATGTGCCGGGCCCTTCAGTGAGGCCATCTGGCTGTTTGGCATCTGTGAAGGGTGCATTCTCCCTCCCCATCCCTGATGAGGTTTGCCACCCATATCTCCCCCTCCAGCTCCACCTCCTGTACCGCCAGCTCCCCATGCTCTCCTTGGGGCACCTTCATCCCAATTGCCCCATGTACCAACCTCTGAATCACCGCTTGTACCTCCCCCACTGCCCTTTCCATCCCCCCAACCCCCACTTGATCTGGACTCTCGTTCATTACCCCATTCATTACCACCTTTCTGCCCCCAGCCAGTTCCATCCCTGCCCATATCCTTCCAAGCTCCAGTCCCTTTTTCCTCCTGATCATCCCCCCAGCCACTTCCTCCTCCTCCTGTTGGAGTACCCTGTTGTCGGAAATCTCCCCATCCACTTGACCCTACCCTTCGCTCTCGCCACTCCGGTCCCTCACTGTCCCACCCTTTCCCTTGGTTGTCGGGTGAAGCCGTCTCTCCCCAGGACCCAGATGGCTTCCCCTGTCCTCCGGCCGAATGACTCAAGACACCTGCTCCACCTCCAGATTGTGAGACGCCAGGATTTTGGATGTTGCAGCCAGCAGGAGGGGGGCCTCGAGCAGGCAAAGAAACATTGGTGCTTTTACTGCTGTTGTCCCAGCCTTCCCCAGAGGACACAGCTGATGGTCCAGGGATTGGGTTTGAGCTCTGAGATGCACCCAAGAGCGCAGATGATGATGATGGATCAGTAGTCGATGAGCTAGTAGAGTATGATGGAGCAAGGTTCGGCGCATTCATGGCTGAAGATGCTGAAGTGGAGGAACTTGCAGCTGCTGAACCACTACCTCCCCTATCATCCAAATCCCAAGCAACATTCTGCCGAATCTGAGTCTGCCCCCATCCGGAGTTGGACAGTACTCTGGGATCAAGATCAGAGCGACTGAGCAGGTTCTGTAAGGCCACTTCAGGACTGGGAGGCTGGTGGGAGCGGTGGTGGCCGTGGTGCTGATTATGAGGGCCACTGCCACTTCTGGAGTTCCCTCCACCACTAGAGGATGAAGTACCTCCACCTCCTCTGCTCCCTTGACCTCCCCACTCACTTGTGTCTCCTCCATCCACAATTCCTTTCTGATTGTCCCAAGCTCTTGAAGTCATAGTTGAAGCCGTGGAGGAGGAGGATGCTGGAGGATTGCTAACACTTCCACCACTACTGCTACTGCTGTTACTACTTGAGCCGTCCCCACCTCCACCAACAAGACTGCTAACACCACTGACACCACCAGAACTACCCCAATCCCCAACCGGCAGCTGGTCCCCACCTCCCCCACCCCATGCTCCCTGAGATACCCCGGGGGCTTGACCACTGCCCCCACTTCCTGTGCCCCATGCACTATTTCCCCCTACAGACACTTCCCTGTCCTCCTGACCACTGTAACCCCACGCGCTTCCCCCTTCAGCAGTGACAGAGCTTGCCCCAGCTCCATCTTCCCAAGCATCAGTACTAGAGGCACCCGTTTTTGAATTTGAGGGGAAATGCTGAGTTCCCCATGATGATGAGGTGGTGGCAGAGGAAAAAGGAGTGGAGAGATCTCCTCCCCCTGTACCTCCACAGTCCATTTTGCCCCCCTCAATCATTCCTGCGTTTTTTGGTCCTGCTCCAGTCTCCAGTGCTGCGCCACCCCACTCCCCACAGGATGGTTCTCTGTCTCTGGATTGCATTTGGTGAAGTTGGTGCTGATGAGAGGCTTGATTCACAGAAATAGAGGTGTGACCCATAGAAGGGTTGTTGGCAGACAACGATGTTGAGCTTTGGAGGGAAGAGGGGCCACCCTCTGTTGTAGCCACCCCAGCCCCATCCTGAACCAGGGCTGGCCAGGCAGAGGGATTGGCATTGGGGTTGAAGTTGGCATCTGGAATCCCACAGCTAACACCAAGAGAGCCATCAGAGCTCCCTGGGAGAGGGGAGGCTTTGGATATGGAGGGCACTGACCCTACCGCTACTGCATTTCCTCCTGTGACTCCCTGGGAAGATGAGCCCCATACAACACTACCAGGCTGCATACATTCATTAGGTGAAGAGGAGGAGGAGGGTGGTGAGGGGCTACCAGAATTGACACCTTTCCCTCCACCAGATCCACCTCCGACCACTTTCGGCTGCTGCTGCTGGAGGTGCCTTTCGCCCCACGAGGCACTGCAGTTCGGCAACCCGCTACCATCCGTTCCCCCAGTGACCGCCGTCTCTCCAGCCCTTGCCCCGTCTCCAGCAGCAATGCTAGGCCACTCCTCCAGGTCCGACCCATCCACTATCACCTTCTCCCTGCCCTGAGAGAGGGGCTGGCTGCCAGAGCTTGCCCCCCACGTGGAATTTGCATAATTTGAAGAAGTAGTAGTAGAAGAAGCAGCGATTGATGAGGAGGATGATGTGTGGGGCAGTGAGGGAGCAGTTGGACCCACAGAGCCCTGGCTGGAATCTGCATGAATTTAATAAAAACAGGACATGGATGAATGACTGTCCCTGCAAAGTTACTCTTCTATTCAGTAATCATTTAACAGTTCTATACTTCCAAGACATTTTGTTGTTATTCACAAAAAACTACATTACATACAGTTAGCTAAAAATGCAACCAGTTAAGCCTTTAAATGAAATTTAAACTTCCAAAAGACAAAAACATGTTAATATGTATTTATATAAACTGTGATTCTCCATATAGGCTACATCATTCAAAGCAGAAACTGTCAAGTTAGACCAGTAATGCTATTACAACAGTGCCTGAAAGAAAAACAGAACCTTATTCTTTGAGCTGATCATGTCTACCATTTGCTGAAAATACTGATTCCCCTATGAGCATTACCTTTGGTAAGCTACTCAACACTACATAATGCAACTGAAATTCACGCCAAAAGCACAAAGGTAACACTGACCCTCACCTGAGGAAGCAGCCACTGTTGCATTGGGGCTATCACCCCCGCTGTTGCCTCCCCCCAGCAGCATGGAGGACAGTGGTGGCTGGCCCCTCTTCAGTAGCACTTTGTGGTCCTGCTGGGTACGGAATCGAGGGGGCACTTCACGGGGCATGTAGCGCTGGGGGGCCTGGGTGCTGGGGGAGGGCTGTCCGTTGGCCACCGCCGGCCGCTTAGCATTGTTCCCACCCTGAGGGGGACCGCCAGCAGCCGCGGTGGCAATGGATGGGGTCGCAGGAGGGACGGGGCCAGGGCTGGGGGACGCCGAGTTGGGAGTGGCAGGAGAGTGGGCAGATGGGGGCTTGGTCAATTCTGGCACTGCATAATGAAAGATTCAGGAACAAAACAGAGCAAATTCCTGTAAAACTAATGATACACTGAGGCCAGGCATCTAAATGTTAAAGACACAAAGTACTCTTCCATGATATCTTACCATGACACCATAAATCCACCCATCAAAACCATTCAGACTTGATGTGAAGGAACTAACTTACTCTGAATGGCAACCCCACCCATGACTAGGTTAAAGTGAAACAATGGAAGTGAAATGATTACTTGGCATACCTTTGTTTTTTTGCTCGGCCACCTGAAATGAAATAACGCAAAAAGGACATGAACAAAGACGTGGATAATAACAAAACACCAAAGATGTTAAAATAGACACAACACAGAAGACAGAATACTGCTACAAAAATTAAGTGATACGAAAGACAATCAATGAAGAATTGATCTGTGTGTCCCTCTTTCACACGTTAATAGGCAAGCCACAAATACCTGCAGCAAATTTAAAGATGTGTACGGTTCAATGTAGACCAGTCTTTACCTTCTGAGAGGTTTCCCTTTTCCTTTTTTCTTCCTTCTTCCTTTTCTTGTCTTCCATGAACTGCTGTTCCCTTTCCTGATGACCCTTTCTGAGGGAGAAAATGAACGATCAACAAAAATGTCCATCCACTACAGCTTAAAATGACTTTAATGTGCTGTTTATTGTGCCACTTTTTCACAGGACAACATATTTCATGACATGAAATGAAAATATTTCCAGTTAAGACTTGATTACCTAGTGACATTCACTAATAACTGAACAATACCACCATGGTTAGTTAAGCCAGCTCAAAAACTCTGACAATTTGCTTTTCATGATTAGCCGGAAAAAGTCAATTACGGTTCGTTAAATGATGTCTTGTTATTCTTCTTTCCATCCTCTCATGCCTAATTTTCTAAAAGCATCTCCTCCTACAAATTTCGAGCTAAACCAGCCAATCTCTTCCTGGAGTCTGGAGTCTTGCTGGTTTTTGTCTTTACCTCATGTTGCCCAATACCAATTAGATGCTGAAACAGGCATGTGCACTCCTCAGGCAACTGGTAATCATGAAGAAAGCAGGAGTTTGTACCTCCTTTACTGGGGTTGAGGGATGCTGAGTTTGACAAAAAAAAAAACTCTGCACATGCCTGAGGTCTATATTGAAGTTAGACCTACTTACTGTTACTTTTCTAAGTGACACTTTGATCTGTTTTGGGGCAATGTGACATTTTGTAGCAAAAAGAAAAAAATCCTATACTTCAACAATGGAATGCTAAAAGGGCCATTCTGGAATGCTGCCTCAGTGATGATTCGAAAGGTTCTAAAACTATTAAAACTGCACAGCTCCTCACAGCCTATTCAACCTCAGACAGCAAAGACACAAATACAGAAAACACACTATTTACAAACACCATATACACATCTGCACTGGGCATTTCAAGGAAAAATACTATTCGATATACACCAAGAACTATTCAACCATTCTTCAAAGATCACCAGTTTGCACTGTAGGTTTCACAAATAACAAAATACATAACCTTTTGGCACATCAGCACCACATTATCATAAGTATCAGGACTTAGGGCTAGGGTTAGATTGTGCAATAAACTGTGTATTTCGTTATTTGTGAAATCTCTACTAAAGTATAGCTCCACAAGATGCTCCACATTCCTCATTTTAACGCAGCTGGCAGGGTGCTCTTCCGATATTTCCCCTCTAAAATAACACGTAGCCTAAAATTACGACTTTATTCTCGCAATAGCCTATTATGACTTTTTTTCTCTGGAATTATGATTTTATTCTCCCAATATTATGACTTTATTATCGCAACATTACGACCTTATTCTCGAAATCTCAGAATTTTATTTTCCTAAATGTGGCCCTAATACTCCATCGTATCACTGCATCTCATTTTTGTTTATTTTCCCAAAGGAGTTCCACACAACTTTTTGACGGCCGTAGTAGTTTTCAGCTTTACACGTTCCTCCTGTTTCGACAGTTGCACAATCTCACAGCACCACACACGTTTTACTAGCACCCTGGTAGAAATGTGTTCTTTTTCTTCTTCTTTTGCTGTTTAATCGTGGTTGGAAAACAGCTTTTTGGTGCATTACCACCACGTTCTGGCGGTAGTAACGCGTTACTTACTACCAGGCAGCAGTAAAAACAAGGGAAATATATTTTTTAATACAACAGTTGCATAAACTATTCGATTTTTTTATCATTTAATGACTATTCGAAAATCACGACCCATCCCTAACCTGCACATACACTACTGTACTCAGTCAATGCCCTAGCTCTTAAAATACTGAAATTCTGAAACCCATTAACTCGTAAACATGCTCACACGCCATATATATAAAATGGACACATATCCACATCCACTTATTAAACACAGCATACCCACTAAATGCAAGACAGACACACACAGAATTCACCTACTGCAAAAGTCACCAAATTCATTATAAATGGCATACACAGACATTTCCAGATCCCATTCCCAGGTCCTGTACTAAGACACTTGATTCAAGGCTGTGATTATCTGAACCAGGTGTGTTAGAGCAGGGGGAGGTCTAAAATGTGCAGAGCTGTGGGTCCTTCAGAGCAGGACTGAAAATCACTGCACCCCACCTACCAAACATAATGTACGCAACATAAACACACAACACACACCACGCATACGTCTAGGCATACTCACACACACACACACACACACACACACACACACATACATACATAACACAAAGCATTCAGAAAACACAACAAGCGCAGTGTACCCTTAATATGCCACACACAATACATGTTACACACATCACATATAGACCACACAAAAAAACTGAACCAACAGAACATATAAAATACACGCAACATACACTAGATGATGCGTAAAGAACACACGAAATCTGCAATACACACTCACACTGCAGCATCGAGGCTACTGCTGCAGTTAAGAAAACAAATGTGTGATTCAAATATTCATCGCCTGCCAGGGGAGAAGACATCTGTGAACGTAAAAGCCTTAAACTGGTCTCTAAAAGCAGCGTGTTTATAAAAATGTTTGTGTCTACTGCATACGGCAGCGAAGTCTAAATCATCCCTAAACTTTAACTGAAGAAAACATAACGCAACAACACTTAGACAAATGGTCTATCTGGTTTCTATTGGTAGGTTGTGTTAGCAGGCTTGCTTGCTACCTCTCAGTAACTAGGTAGCGAGCCAAACATTCAGAGCACTGAAAAAGCCTGCATTAACTTATTAGGTTTCAACATTTGAAGCATTGTTCACTGTATTCTTCAGTAAAATCGTTTCATAAATACCAGTGGTTTACCGCTGATAATGCATGAGCAGACCAGATGAGTATAACTCAACCCAACCACTCAGGTGCTATATAATGTTAACTATCATGTAAAAAATATTACCTAATTAATGTTGGACCCCACCAAACAGCCAACACGACACACAACTACAAAAACTCTAATTACCATCAGCACATCATTGGCACAATGAAGTATCACAAATAAAGGTCCTACAACACCTATTACCATTGCAATTATGAAGGTTTGAAAAACTGCTGAAGCTGTAAAAAGGCTTGTCTTTTTTTAGGCCAACATTCATTCACAAGCATTCATTTCCAGTTGTTTCTATTTCTTCTCATGTCCCAATTTCCTAAACGAATCTCCTCCTACAGTTTTCAAGTTAGCAACACCAAATTTGGCAAAAAAAAAAAAAAAAAAGGAAAAGAAAGAAAAAGAAAACATCCAAGCCATTCTGAAGCTAACTGCTGTTACTTTTTCAAAGTGATATCTCAAACTGTTCTGTAGCAGACAACTTAGAAACAAAAATTTCCCATGTACTTGTACTGATAGAATGTTCCAAATTCAAACTTCTACCACACTCCAATCCAGCAGATGATTTCACAGTGCTAGTTCTGTAACGCAACATATTCCTATTTTGATTAAATGCATTTCCAAAATACACTACAAACAGTCATATGAACACCATATATGCCACAAACACACAGTAGACACGCAATAAACACTTAGCCTACACTAAATACTCAATAATCATAACAAACCAGATACACACTAGGAACACATACACAGATGCTGCATACATACTGCATACACAACACAATCCAATCTTAATACTAGTTTAAACTAGTTTAAACTATGCTCTCCACAATCACCTCTAGCAAGACTGCACAATAACTTTCACTTTTACAGACTGGGCTCCCTCGAGTTAACTTGAAGCTTGGCCACAAACTTTCACAAGTTTGTTCAAGACAAAGTTTATATACTTTGGTAATGGTCTTTGGGTGGTCCTCTTAATCCATTTACCATCAGAAGAATACAAATGCAAAGATTAACTGGCTTGTTAAACAGGCACATCTAATAGACGGCCGCCATCCCATTAAGTAGTACCTAGCTACAGCCCTTGCTACCAGCTGTCTTAGAAGATAACTACGACACTCATTTAGCTATGCTTGCTAGATACTTTGCAAAATAACATTTGTTTGTACCCGCCCCATTCAGACACTTTAGTCCGCTGTTAACCAGTAAAAATCTATGGACGAACAGTCACGAAAGGAACATTCAAGATACCCAAATCATGGGAACGTTAGAATTAAAGCTATTGAAACTTGCAAGGGCCCAATTCTGAATCGCGAGATAGAACCTATGCGACTACCATTCCATTCACCCGCCCATTCTATTTTTTTTGCGTGCAACACGTAACTCAACGGTAAGGCAGCACGCAAACCAGCAAGTTAATTTCAACAGTCGTTTGAATCGACTGCACAAATTCAACGCTACATACATGTGGAAAGGGGGTTGATTGTATTCTTTCAAGAAGATGTTGAAATATTAACGTTTGTAGGCGCGACCTGCAGCTCATGCTCACTGGATGCGTACCTTGCTAGCAACCTTAGCACACCATCTTCTGGCGGCTAACTGCTTATCCTACTGCTTAATTTTGCCCCTTACGCTAATTCCAGCCCGACCACTAGCTGAAAGAAAACATCCAGTTCATGAGTAAGGATGTAAAATACAAAGATGAAGCTGTCTTTCTGAAATCATGTATTGCATCGACTCCCAACAAGAGATAACCCGATTGCAGGGATTCGAGACTAATAACAACTGCCCTTCAATGCAAATACTTACTCTGGGTGTTAGCTATGGATAACTTACAGCTATAAAGCTTGTCTTTTCATAGGCTAACCCATCCAGCTAGCAAGCATTCTGTCAATACAGGCTGGTTCAATGTAGCTTAACAGCAAGCTAAAATGACATATATGTCGACGAAATTTTCCATCCTTGGGTGTTTAAAACTGACTAAACTAACATAGAACACGCAAATCCTTTAGAAATGCAAGCCAGCACGGTTGAAGCATTAGGACAATACAAAAAACGCATATCAGCAAGACACTTACCTCAGGAATTACATGAATTGTAACTAGCTAGGTAGCTAGCTACAGCTAAAGTGCTTCAGTGCGAAATTCTAGCTTTTGAGGCATTCGAGGCTATTTGAAACACAAAATTCCTCACAAGCAATAACTATGCAGCTACTGAAGAAAACACTCCTTCTAAAATGAAAGTTACTATATTTGTAATACGAGAAATGTAAACCTAAATGAAGATTCTTCGTTTTAAAGCGCTGAAAAGTCAGTTGCTTGACGGTCGGCCATTTTACTGCTCGGTATGAATTGTGTGTCTTGCCAGCTAACTCTGACGGAAGCAGGGTAAAGGAGATTTTTGACCTTCGATATTTAAAGTTTACCGACAGTGAACATATGATTATTGATTTTAAACAATTTAGGTTTCTACTAACTGTTATATGCACCGCAATGATTTTTCCCTTGTTGTCTACGAAAAACGCTGGTGAATATTTTGGGGGTTTTTTTCACTCATGCCATGGCTATGAAACTGTATTGCAATCCAAACAATGACGTCATATTTCAAAAACGAATGACCATAATACTGTACAGCTACATCAAAATAAATGCGTGAAAGGTCTCCACTGAACTGTTATGACCTTTCGTTGCCCTCTTGCTCAAGGCGTATTGCAGTGTTTTAAAATATGGGAGTTGCTTTCTAAGATACATTTTATCCATGCATATTGCATTGATGTATCGTGCAATTGACGTTTAACGGCACCGCTTTTCTATAATTAATGGTGCTATAAGTGAATTATAAGAATATTTTCTTGAACTACTTAACCACATGGCAGGAGGCTCCATGACCCAGTGTGGCATTTCATATTGCCTAATTTGCTCGGCAATTCATCTTTTATGCAATTCATCTATGTTACTCATAGTTTTATTTAATTTTGTGGAATAGGGCATTAAACGAAAGACTTCGATCCAGTTTTTATACTTTTATATCAACTATTGTGCTTTTAAAGTGTTCTACCGTTTTCGACTTTTAAACTTATATTTTTTTCTACACGGATATTAGAATTTGACAGTTCAATGAGATGTTTCATCTCATAGAACTAATGAAATATTAACGATTTCGACTGTCGACCAAGTACATCCAAACATCATCTGTGGAGTTTTCTCTTTCCATTTCTAACTAAGGAAACGGCATTTCTCCTCTACGTACCTGAAAACAGTTCCGTTTACCTAATAGTGCACGTGTGGTTTAACGCCTCGCTGCGGCGCTGTTCGACTTTTCTTTGATACAACCAGAGCAATCCTTGATATGTAAGTTTGTTCCTTGGTACTGGTAGTTTTTCAACAAAGCACGCTGTGTTATCGTTTGCGGCTACGAATGGGTCATTTTGCACAATAGCGTGTTAAGGTATTTGCAAAATATAGAATAATGTGGGACAACGTTTGGTACGTCGATCGAGCGTTACTGACCACATAAGGGAGAGGAGACGTTTTTTCAGTAGCTAGCTGATTGTGTGTCCTTACCACAAGTAGTTTACAGTGTAAATTCTGAAATTCGAATACATCTAGAGATTACACAATTAAGTTACAGCGGTGACCGTGATTTGTCGTTGGCCCAAGTCTGAAATATGGGTCGACGCGCCCGCGGAGGGCGAAAAAGAGAGGCAAAGGAAGTTGCTACGAAGGAAGAGGAGCGAGATGAATCAGGAGCCGGAGAACCCTCCAGTGAACAAGTCACAGACGTGCGCAGGAAAAGGAGTAAAACCAAAGGGCAGAAAAAGTACATTGGAGCTCATGTTTCAATATCAGGTACATGTTGGCTGTACAGACTAGCTGGCGTCTTTATTAGCAGTTTCCCCTGCTGTCTGACTCTTGAGGAATGCTCTCACAAGAAATGTTTTGGGGTCTGCTCAACTTGTCAACCAGAAATTGTGTTTTCTTCATTATTTATGTTGGTATGCAAGTTTTAGGTAAAAATCTGAATCTTATTTATAGATCACTATGAGAGCTATCAAATGATCATAACCTCATTTTTAAATATAGCAACAAATATTGAATCGGAGAATTATGGCATTAGGGAGTTTAATTGTTTTGTCCCTTATGGTTTTCATTTTAGGAGGGATATGGAAAGCAGTTGAAGCAAGTGTGGAAATGGGTGGGCGCAGTTTTGCCCTTTTCTTAGGTTCCCAGCGCTCTTGGCAAAGGCCTGCCCTCGATAAAACTGCTGCAGTCAAATTCCAGGAGGCCTGTTCTCTACATGGCTTTGATCCAGCTCACATCCTGCCACATGGATCCTATCTGATGAATTGTGGCTCGCCGAAAGAAGGTTTATGGATGATTTAATACATATTATGTTTACAGACATGGAAGATTGATAGAGGTAGTTCTTCCGCTTTCTTTGCCCTTTAAGGAGCTTTTCTATGCCCCTTATTGCTCCCCCTTTTTCACACATCCTGAAGCTCAAGTAAATCCACTGTGCAACTGAGACTCTTCAAGTGTAGCAGGTTTCGCTTGCTTGATTTTTAGAGCAACAGATCACCGTAGCCAATAAATCTAAAGAAAATTTATATTCAAGATTGTAACTGGTACATGCCAGTTTGCTCATATGTCAGTTGTTCTTGTACATGCAGTTCCCAGGGAACTTGTCAGAATTGTTAACGCAGTGGTATCTATAAATATAATATTTGTTCGACCAACTAGATAGCTGAGATATATTTATTTATTTATTTATTGGATTTGTTGTGATTATAGATGTGTTTGAGAAAAGCCAGGCCATGTTGGTTGATGAGCTGAATCGCTGCAGCATGCTGGGACTTAGTCAGTTTAACTTTCATCCTGGAGCATCTATGGGTTTAACCACAGAGCAGTGCCTGGACAAGATTGCTCAAGCTATCAACCACGCACACCAGCAAACTCCTGCCGTCATTACCGGTAAACCTGACCCTTAGGGTACAAAGACAAGACCCAGTTGAACATGGAGTGTTTTATGAGTATGACACATGAAGGAATGCTGTCTCTCTGCTGCTGTAACACTCACGTCTGTCTGCGTGTCTTGCTCTCTGACCGTCTCTCTGTTTTGTGTCTTTCTTTCAAACGGTAGTGCTAGAGAACATGAGTGGTCAGGGCAGCACAGTGGGCGGACAGTTCGGCGAGCTTAAGGGCATAGTCGACCGAGTCCGAGACAAGACGCGTGTCGCGGTGTGTCTGGACACGTGCCACGCCTTTGCTGCAGGTGAGGGAAAGAGAACAGAGCGAACAATCAACACGTGTTCGGGGCATTCAACATTTTCTATTCGTTGCACGGAGCGCATGAAACTAGCATCGCCCTTTGTGTCTCTGTGAAGGCTATGACCTCTCTGCCGCGGGAGGGGTGAAGTCGGTGCTAGAGGAGTTCGACCGGGTGGTTGGTCTGCCTTACCTCAGAGCTATCCATCTCAATGATTCAAAAGGTGGTCTCGTGTTTCAGTTTCATCAAGGCAGTAGCTGCCCTAAAAAAACTTGAAATGTTTATTAGAAGGCTGTTGCTGTGGAAATGATAAAATAACTTTACTCTGAATTTTTTGTTTTCCCGTCAATCGGGATGGTTTCCTCGCAGGAAAATTGGGCTGTCATCTGGACAGGCATGAAGACATAGGGCGCGGCGAGATCGGCCTGTCTGCCTTCCGTGACATCGTAAACGAACCTCGACTAGACAACATTCCCCTCATCTTAGAGACGCCAGGACGGTGAGTGTCATCGAAGAGCAATTCCTTTGCACGTACAACCAGTGCGACGCGGCCACCTCTATGGTGGTGTCTACTGTTCTTTTTTGTCTTCCCTTCCACAGCCCAGGGTTTGAGTATGCAGAGCAAATAGAACTGCTCTATTCTCTGTGTGAGAGCTAAACAA